>NW_010263544.1:49273-69932 GCF_000690775.1 Eurypyga helias | reverse complement strand
ACTCTTTCCTCTCCAAAATTTGCCCTTGACAGAACGCTACTAGTTAGATGATTTTCAAATATTGTTTCCTTCCCCTTTCTCTTGTCTAGAGGTGCAATGATCCAAGTGAATTGGGACACTGAATTCCTAAAAAGAAAGTACCTTGCTTATTTCTCTCAGATGAAGCAGAGTACACACACGCACACACATGTGCACATATGCACATAGACAGCATTTTAAGCCCTAAATATTGTATTGAAGCATTTCTCCCTCACATATAGACTTGGGAGGAATTTAGTGCTAAATAAATGCTGCCTCAAACCAGTCAAGATAAAACATAAATCATTGCATTAAAAACCTCTAACAAGTCTATCTGCTTTTTGAAATGACTGGGAGATGAAAGAGAGGAGTCTCATTTAAGAAGGCCCAGCGGAACAGTTCTGCATTTATATAGCTGTTATCAAAAGCAATTCATTTGGAGATCAAATAGACTGACAGATAGGACAAGCAGGGGATCACTACTGCCTTCAGGCAGCCAAAAGCAAGGATGGTTTCCCAGTACCATCACTAATATTGGGTCTAGCCAATGTTCATGTCTATTATGGCTCGCAGTAACAGCCAGCTGAATGTTAATATACACTTCTTAGACTCCAGTTCAATGCTGATTTGTAGCTGAGGGAGTAAATAACGTACATCCCTTTCTCTGAAATTTTTTTTCCTTTTTCTTGTAGGAGTACCTCTTTTTGAAATCAGTGTGTGCCTGGTTACTATTTACTCCATAAAAAGGCAATGACACTAAAGACAAAAACAAAGGAAGAGAATGGACTTTCCAGTGTCCCGTTAGCACTGTGCTGTGGTGGGCACATCGGCAGCACCTCCCTTCCTTGTCTGCTGGAGACATGCTGCTGCTTATTTAGAGAGAAAGCTCAATGCTGTTTGCTCCTTTCAAAATAAAAAAGGGAAGAAATGCATCGGCCCAAGGTTGACTGCCATTTCTCCCGTGAAACAATTCAGCAGACCCATAAGGAAAACTTATCTTTTCCTCTCCAAAAACACTATCCACTACCACTGGGGTAAAAGACTTATTGCGAACTTAGCCATCTAAAATATGTTTATGGTGCTAAATAAAAAAGAGTGAAGGCAGGAGTGATCCTTGGTTTTGAGACTAGGTAGCCCAGAAATAACCTGGTTTTGCACAGTTTAGAACAAGTCTCCTCAAAATGAAACTGTCTACATCACAGTTACAGCTTCTCAGAATCCCATGAGGCACCTCCGTGGCCCTAAGACATGAATATTATTTTCTTTTTTTTTTCCGTGTGAGGTCTGCCTTATGGCCAGAATGATGGGTTTATGGCATCACACTGAGAACGTATGTTGCATACCTCGGGGTGTAGTGTGAAAGGAATTTAGGATGCTGCAGGATATAAAGTCTGCTAAGGACACTTAGCAGATTCCTCCCAACCAAATGTGACTCAAGCAACTTATGAGATATCTGAACAAGGGATCTGGGACCTACGTTGACTGGTCTTATTATGGCTTTATGAAATCTGTGCTCTATGAGATGCAACTCCCTTGAAAAAGTGTGATTTCAACTTTCTGATTGAGTAATATAGCAAGTCAGAATCAGCAGAAATGCAAGAATTTGGAAGACGGCATGAGAATGATTGGAGCATACAGGGATGATCCTTGCAATCAACTCCTTTCCTGTATCTTATGATTTATTTTGTTTTATTTTTTAAATTATTTTATCTTGTATGGTCAGATGCAGCCATGACTCTATGGAGAGTACTGGAGACTTGCTCCGGTGGTAATTCAGTGGGTGCTGTAGGAGGAAAGCAAGAAACAGCTAAGCTAGACAATTTTTCCGGAAGAAAAGGGTACAAGGAGGCGTGGAAGGAGGAGGAGGCAAAGGAATCAAAAGTAAGATACAAAGGTGGGGTGAAAAATATGGAGTGTAGAGGTAAAATATGGTAAAAGTGGAGGATAAAATATCAATTTGGGATTTAGGAGGTAATATTAAACAATATATACTCATTTCTTACAAGCACTGAACCACCATTAAAATTTTGGTTCTTAAGACCTACAAAATGTTCTGCTTCTTGTGCAAAGCCCCTTTTTCTTCAGTGCAGAACTACAAACCAAGTAGACTTACCCATTCTGGAAAGGGATGTGGAGAGGACAGAGGGAATAAGGTAGACAAGGAATGACCATTCTCCCTCTCCTCCAATAAAAGTACTTGGAAATATAAAATAAAAAGCTCGAGAAAGGTTTCAAACAATCAAAAGGACTATTTCTTCAGAAATATTTCATCAGTAAACTGATGTACTCATCACCACATGATAATATGACACTTAAAACTTACACAATTTAAAAAAACACTAGGACAAATGAATGGTCAGAAATCATCCAGGAATATTAAATAGAAATGGGCTTCCTCTGAGCGGCAAGCCACAGGAGGGTGGGGGAGTACGCCAGGGAAATACCAGTCTTTGCTGTCCTGCTTCTTCTGTTATTCCCTTGGCACTCTGGCCACTATTAGCCGCTAGACTAAAGGGATCTATGACGTGGACCAGCCAAGTTATTCTGATGTCCCCATCACAAGACGTCTCTTTCCAGTTCTCTGCTGGGTTTGTTTCACAGTCCAACTGCCCTGTAGAGAGTTTTCCTGCAGGGTTGTTGATCATCTCACCTGAGAACCCATTAATGGGTTAGAAAACCACACCACCACCACCAACAAAACAAAGCCATGGTTTGTCCAGTGCAGCCAGCTCCAGCGTAAGGAGATGCAGTGCAACGCTCGGATGCCAAACAAAACACGTTGAAATACTAATTATGGTAAGACTTTACAAAAAAGGCTATCTGCCCCCATGAGAGTCCAAGCCTCCAAGCTAGTCTCTTGTGGAACAAAAGTAAGTTGTCAGATTTGAATAATTTCCCTGCATGTAGATAAATCCTCACATTTCTACATCCTCCCTCCCCCCCAACCCTTTTCCTCCTCCCCCTCCTCTCTTCAGTTTTGCAAACAAGGGAAGAAACACTAGGAGCTATTTCACTGGATAACCATGCAAATGAAACAGGAGATTTAAATGTCTTAGCAAGGAGATCAGAGACACAGTTGGAAACAGCTGTAAGGGGCATTGGAATGATTATAAGGGAATAGGATGGGTGCATTATTTGGCTTGGTGACTTCATTAGTGATATGTCGCATCAGATGCTCAGCTGGTGTAAATCAGAAGTGCTCCTCTGTGCCTGCTTTCGCCTTCCAAGGATTCACTTGTTTGTCCTGAATATGGATTTCTACACTATTCTACTTTATTTTTCTCCACTGTATTGATCTCCAAGCAGAATTTTGAGAATAGGAATTTAAGCCGTGAGAAGATATTTTGTTAGATGAAACAAAATTCAGGGTATGTCTGTTGCCTTACAAATTTTGAGGTTTTATTAGAGACAAAGTCTTTAGTTTCGATTCAGCCTGCCCCCCATTAAATTAAATGTAGGGATACAGAATACTTACACAACATAAACTCAAAAATTCCCAGCCTCTTGTCATTCAAAATACTTGTTGAAAATTTATCAACTGTGTCTTTTTGCCCATATAACAATATCAAATGTCTGTGTAAAATTCAATAGGAACTGTCACGAATTTTATAGTTTCTCTTAAATATTTCCCAACATAAAATAAAAATTAGATATGAGTTTTTCTTCATTTTTTATCTTTTTTAGCTATTTTTACGAGAGATGTGAGGTATTGCTCTGCTCCAGAAGCTCAAGACTTATTTGTATTTTTACTGTTTTTAAAGTAGAGGAATCTTTAGCATAAAGTAGAAACATAGTTCCTCCTGAAAGAAATCCTCCTTTGATACATTCTTTGCCCAATTCACAATGTGTCCCTTGCATTTGAATCTGACAGTGTATGACAAAAATTTCAGCCTTTTCTGCTAATGGAGGGGTATCTACAAATAGAATGGCTAAGGAAGGGAGACAAAATACTTCTTTTCATGCACGCAGTGGACACAAACTTCAGACCCCCCCCCAAAAAAAAAACAAACCCTCAAGGATGTTTGAGGAAGACAGTCACTATGAAACTGTCAAAATTTAGCTGAATATTTTATTTCCCATTAAAAAATTAAAAAATTAAAATTTTGGTCACCCTCATTTAGGGATCTAGCATGGAACATCAGTATCTACCATAATAATTCTGGTCACCAGGGCAAAGTCAGAAAGGAAAGATCACAGAATCAGAATATTTTATGCTGGAAAAGAATCTTAAAATCATCAAGCTCAACCGTTACCTCATCACTGCCCAGCCCCCCACTAACCCATGTCCCTGAGTACCACATCCACACGGCTCTGAAATCCCTCCTGGGATGGTGACTCCACCACAGCCCTGGACAACCTGTTCCAATGCCTGACAGCCCTTTCCAGGAAGGCATTTTCCCTAATATCCAATCTAAACCTCCCCTGGCACAACTTGAGGTTGTTTCCTCTTGTTTCATCACTTGTCACTTGAGTAAAGACACAGACACCCCCCTCTCTACACCTTCCTTTCAGGTAGTTGTAGACAGCAGTAAGGTTTCCCCTGAGCCTCCTCTTCTCCAGGCTGAACATCCCCAGTTCCCTCAGCCACTCATAGGACAAGTGCTTCAGACCAGCTTTATAGGTATATAACACTGCAAACCTTTCTCTTACAGGGAGATTTAAATAATGTGGATGCTAAGCAGGAAGACTGAAATTCTGGTTAATACTCTGGAACCCATAACTGCTGGGGTTTTATGCCTTTCTTTTATGTGCTTCTGAGCAAACTGATGCACTTCATCTATAACTTGCATTGCTCACACCAAACCATGGGGCTGACCTCATTTTTGTCTGTGAAATAATGTGGATATTCTTGTTTGGAAAGCACATTAAAAAAGAGGTTGCATTGTCAGTGTTGAGGGACTGCATTAAAGTTGTTCTTAACCAGCAGAGGATGGTACAGGACACAGAGATTTTGGCTGTATGGGATGAAGAGGGCTTGTTCCTGATGAACTTTCAAAGCCAATAGTTCATGGAAGTGTAAGTTCAAGAAGCGCCACTGCAGAGATCACTGTAATTATACATTAAATGGCACAAACCCCTGGACAGAAGGTATAAGCAGGGTATGAAGCATGCAGTCCTAAAGATGATGATGCTAGTATAAGGTTCTTCATGGATAAGGACTTGAGAGTCTTGTTAGGCCAAACAGAACCCGACTTCACCATTGCAAAGTGCAGAAGAGTCTTCCCAGTGGTCCCACAAATGCAAAAAATTTATCTCTGTGAATACCTTGATCAGACATCTTAGAAGCAGGCACCAGCAAGTTCTTTTAATGTACCACGGCCCACTGTGTGTAAGGAAAACGTCCACGTTTTAAGCCCTCAGTGCTTTTGTTTCACAAAACACTGTTCACAGGATAACTGCAGGCTGGAGCCATGAATCCGTTTTGCCTTATTTACATGAATTTTCCACAGAGTCCTTCAGGAGGCATCATACTCAGCACTTCCCAAAGGAAATTATGTGTATAAAATTCATGAGAAATCCTGCTTTCTCTAGAGTATTAATAGACATCTCTCTATTATGCAATCCAGGAATATTATAAACCAATAAATAAACCTTGATATGAAGGATATTTTCCTCACTGAGCCAAACATCCTGAGAGGTGTGGGTGTATGTGCAGTGGTTTTAAAGGGTAGTCTTGGTTTTCTTTTATCGCTGAAATATCCATGGTGATTAAGATCACAGCAGTACTGGCTTAGCCTCTGCAGCAATCTTAACTCAAGAATACGATTGTAATCTGTAATTATTCTTGTAATATGCCTATTTTATTAAGCAATATTAATGAGCCTTATATGTGTCATATCTTGGTAGAGCAGAGGACGAATTTGATGCCTTAATGCAAGTGAATCCCATTTTCTGATTATCGGTCCATTTGAGCAGAGTAAGGTTAGAGATAATCTGAAAAGTAAATTTATGTCTGAGCTCAGGTTTTCCAATCTGCCCATTGTAAAGCTCAGTGCAGAATACATAATGTCTATGAACTTCACAACATTCGAAGCGGCATTTAGAGAGTTAACAAACTGTTTGGCATCACAGTTTTTATTTCACAACTGTTTGTACTCCATAGATCTGGGAAGGAGTTAACCTAATGGATGGCTTTGAAAGAGGGCTTGTTGTAGCCAATGTTTGGGTTGTTGGCTTTCTTTTTCCCCAGCATAAACATAAACAGCAAAATAACCACATTTAGCTTTTAGAACTTATCTAAACCTGCATGTCCAGAGACTGGACCTCATGGCCTTGAATGGGCTTTGGAATGAGTCCAGAAGAGACAAAGATGGCTGCTGCTACACCCATTACGTAGCATTTCTTTGGACACAGAATCTAGCATTTCACTGGAAACAGCTCTTGCACTGAGTGGAACCTGAGATTCCTAAGAAAAAAATGCCTCAGCTTCCTAATAATGCAGTCAGAGCTTCCAAATAATTGCTCACCAATGGTTTGTAAGATGACATAATCAGTCAGGAAACACTTAATTGTATGTGATATTTTTTTAACATTAAGGCATTGAAACAACTATGGATGGATATAGAGGACTGGAATGTTGTGTCAGAGGTGCTCCTTGCTTCCCTGCTTCCTTTCGCAGGCTGTCTCCTGTCTTCCCCATGTTACCATGGGATATGGTATTTTCACCCTCAAGACACCTCTCCCAGGATGAGGGATGAGGTGCCACACAGCCTTTCTTCCCTTTTTCCTCTTCCTATATCCCTCACCATCCATGTTGCACCATTTTCCTTTTATCCAGCAAACTTTCCTGCTCTCCTTTGGGAAAATGAAGAGCGGGAAAATGAAGAGGGATGTGAAAAGGAGGTGTGACGGTCCATCTTCTGAAAGACAAAAGTAGGGCCAATCCAGGAGCCAAAAGAAATCCTCAGGGATCATGTCATTCTCTTCTGGCTGCTTTCAAGGATGATGATGGGAGAAAAGATGACTGCAGACATATTTGGACAGTTTGCCCAAAGTGGGGAGGAAACATTCAAACAAAAACATTTAGTCTTTTAGTCAAACCTGTGGCAAAGATCTCCCAGAATCACCCCCTCCCTTGCTAAATTATTTACTGATATCCTCACTCTTAACATCTCACTAGTTCACTCTGAATTTGCCTGGCTTACAGTGTTTTGTCTATCAAATGGAAAAGCTATTTTCAAAATTCTGTTTTATCTAGAGGTATTTGTAGACTGAAAAATATTCCATTGCAAAACAGGGCACTAGCAGATACAAGGTGTGGCAACTTCTGCAGGTAGCCATCACTGGCTACAGGGAAAGCCTAAACCACTAGTTGACAATTTTCAGCAAGTTTTAAGGTAAAAAAATCCTTCTATTTTTGCTATACAAAGTGTTTTATTTTGTATTTCCTTTGTGAATCCTCTATAAAATTATAAGCAACTTATTGAACTGCAGACATCAAAACCAGAAGCAGTATCAGTCCTGGAATAAAAGCACCCTCTTCTTACTTAAAAGCTTTGTGTCTATGCAGCAAAATGACATTAGCTCCTTTGTAAGACCTTTATCCTGACAAAAATCATCTTTAGTTATTATCTGTCATGATGACAACCTGTTTTCAGTCACCAGCTGTCAGAACAGAAACTCTGCCTAGTAAACACAGTCTCTATCCTTAAGTATAATTTTTCCAGTGTTAAAATAAACCTCATTTGTCTGAACATGGTTGATCCACTGATCACACAACAAAGGGATCTCTCCTCTTATTTTATCATCCCCTGAATCTCCATCTCATTAACCTATTGGCTGAATACTTTTAGATTATCTTTGTGTTTATAGATAAAATAATGCTAAAATAATATCAGGACTAAACCTGATGCCTCTGTGGCCAGACTAGGAACAGACCTGCCAGCAGTGACTTCTATAAACACATTTTGAGGCTGTCAGCCTATTTTTAATCCATTTAAGGTGCACCACATTAATTTTGTGCATTTTTTTTCCTAGTTTTGTAATCAAAATATCATGGTGTACCAAGTCAAATGCCTATTGCTCGAATATTCTATCTTTATCGACTGAGCTTGTAATCTCATCAGAAAAAGAGCTATCAATTTAGTTTGACAGGACCTATTTTCCATAAGCCTGTGTTGGCTGGCATTCACCGGATGGAGCTTCTTTACTTCTGAGGATGGGGGACTCCAGGGTACAAGGGAAGAGGGTTTGCTACAGCATATACATCTGCAGCTTCCAATTCAAGCACCAATTGGCGGCTTGTCTCCTGGAGACTACGGCAGTCTGAAATGGCCCTGAAGTTATTTTATGCTTTGCTCTCTCCAAATCAAGACTGTCCTGTCTAGAAATCCAAGGAGGCCTTTCTCAGTATCTATATAAATAATTCTTTCATACAGCCAACATTATTAGTCATAGTGTGCAATCGGTTCTGTATTAGAATAGTAAAGAAGCCCACTGGCAGTGTGAAATGACTGATCTCCGGTGTGGATGTATCTAGAGCGCTGAGTCCCAACAGCCGTCTACCTTGAGGCATGGGAGAATTTAAGTTGGTGAGGCGGAGGAGGGATTGGTGATATTAGGGAAGCTGACAATTTGTGTGACATGACAGCTCTTCTGCACGGACTGCACTTTTCTTTTCCTTTTTCTTTTTCCTTTAACCCTCAGCACCTAGCAAGTGAAACCAGTTTAGGTGCACTTAGAATGTCTATTTCTATCTCTATCTCTATTTCTATCTCTATCTCTATCTCTATCTCTACTTCTGTTACTATCACTATTACTATTATCACTATTACTCTTTTGTTTCCAGGCTGGTTTCAATGGCAACTGGGATGCCAGCATTGAACTGCACTTGGAAAATAATTAATTAACAACAGCCTCACTGCTGAGGACCCTGAAGCCTGAGTAGGCCAAGTGGACTGTGGTATGGAGAAAATCTGTATTAGCATTCTCATTTTGCTCATGAAGAGCTGAAGGGCAGAGACATTAAATGAGTGGCCTAAGGTCGCAGAGGGGAATTGGTGGCAGGATGCAGGCTTGAACTGAGGACAGTAGATATGGAACCTAATGCATAAGCAGCGAGTCTTGCCCTGCATTACTTTTTCAGTGTTGCCTGTCTCCATTTCCTTCTCAAAACAGGCTTTGATAACAAAAATGGTGAATGTGTCAAGGACAGGTAGCCCAGGGAAGCGGGTGCTTTTACTGATCTCTTTTCCACTTGTTCCTAGTGTAACCTTTAGTGAGCTGCTTAACTCTTTGCTGCTTTGTGTCATCTATCCTTTATTCATGGACAGTAGCACAGCATTTCCTCCAAAAGGGGTTAGGAAAAGCAGTGATTAGGGCTGGCAGGAGACTAGTATTTCTCTCTGAATTCAAACAAGAATACCAGAGATGTCAAATTTTTTTTTAAATTATTAAAACATTTTCTTTAGATTTGCTACTGATTTTTTCTGGAGTTTTTGGGGACTGCATAGACACACAGTCTCCTTTGAATTGTGTGCTGTAGGCAACTCTTGCAGGACCTGCAAGGTCATTGCAACTAAGTCCCAGGATCATACGATGGCCAAAAACCTAAATTCTTGTAAACTTAGGGGCTGCCTCAGGTAGGGGAACTAGGCAATCCCAATGCCCCTACCTCCGAGGTAAGCTGGTGCTGGATGGGTTGTTGTTAAAAGGGGCATTTACAGACCAGGAAGCTATTTTCAATGTGAAAAACATGCCACAAGACATCTACTTGTGCAGTATTTGTGCATTCCAGTGTATTTTTCCCATCAGAAAATAACTCATGATGAATTGGGACCTGATCAGTGAAAGACCCCACTGCAGGTAGGAAGTGCATAGCCAGATTAGCTGAAACGTCTTCTTGACAAAGCTAGAAGTAAGCCGTCTCATTTCAGCTGTTCAGGTAACGGAGACACTGGCCCTTCCAGGGGGTGATTTGGCCCGTCCTGCATTAGCTGTGTCCAAAAAGTGAAGTGAAGCACCCTCCTGAGTGTCTAGCTGTCTGGTTTAACCACACACAAGGGTGAATTACATTAGACTAGCCACCTACCTTTTCATAATTAGGGGTAATGAGTAGTTGAGAGGTAGGCAGTCTTGGTTTTGCTCCTCCACTGAGTGTCTCAGAGAGCAATGGTCCAGTGCTTCAACCATCCCACATGCAGACAGAGGGTTGGTTAACCAGTGACTATGATAAAATTATTCTCCGGTGTCACCTCTTGGGACTAAAGGGTTTATCTCATATATGTATTGTCTCCACCCTGATTTTGATGTCTACACAGCCTGGATTAAACAGATGTAAATGTCTTCACACTGCTACTAAAAGAAACAAATTATTTTATGCTCTGTGAATATCAAGGAAGAAAAATTAACCATGATTTTGTTCAGCAACAAAAAACCTTGAATTAGAAGCTTCTTTTTCTGACAATTTAGCCTCTCACAGTGGACCAAAAACTCTTCCTTAGAGAAATAGAGGTATTACTACCCAAAGCAAAGAACTTCTGATGCCTTTCACTTGGGAATACTATTTCAGACTTCAGTACATCATCATATAATTTACCATGCAATTTTACATTAAACAAGTGGATACTGAATCATCTTTGGACTAGTAAGCTACTAAGCCCAATGGTGGACATGAAGATAAAAAGTCCCGATGGGCAAGTCTTAAAAGGGAGTTGCAATTTATGCTTCGGCTAATCATCATTGCTGTGTCTGAAAACAAGAAGAAAGCATGAGGCATAACAGAATGAAATGTAGCATCCTTCTCCCTGCAATGCACATCTTTTCTCTGGGATTAAAATAGGGTTTGCATTTTAAATTTTCATTTACTAAACAGAAAAATATTTTACTAGGAGGGAATGGTATTAAGGAGAAATGATTCTTTTTGTGCCCTCAGGCCTGGTGAAGACAGGATTTGATTTGCTGTGTTAGGCTGGAATCTGGATTGATACACAGAGATGAGAAGGTGTTTAATAAAATTTACATTTCATTTTCTCACTTGACACCAGTCTCCTGTCACTCACTGAATGAAGGGAATACGACAAATAACTTTTGTCAGCACCTAGACATGAAGAGACGGTCGGGGGGGTGGAGGAGGGAGAGCAAGGGTGGGATATGTTTAGCATCATTCCCTTTGATGGCTGCGAGACATGGTGTGTCCTGGGCACTGGCTTCATCTTTAATGTATTTTGGAACAGAGAAGTGTATCAGGAGGGAAAGCACAAATTAATCCAACCACACCTAACCTGACCCTAAAGATGGACAAAAGACCCACTAGGAAATTAATGAGATGACCTACACCTGAAACAGCAGAGTGTTTTGGCGCATGCTTCATGCTCAGCTTGCATGTAGCTCCTACCTCTGACAAACACAGCCCTGTCTGGCTTGAGTCCACCTTGCACCATGCTGCTGCAGAGCTCCTTTTCCATGCCATTGTCTGGGCTGTGTCACCTGTTTCTGTTCTCCTTTCCCTAACGATCCCAAACTAAAGTGGCTGGTTTTAGTATTAAACCCTGAGTTTTTCCACCTGACTCAAGGACAAGGATCAGAGTCCTAGTCAACATCTATGTGCACAAATCCAGAGGGAGGTCTTTTGCAGAAGGACTGAGTAAATATATTCCTCCTTTTCTAGTGAGGTATTACCCCTTATCTGTTCAGATGAATTTTAAGTCAGATCCCTGCATCCCACAGGACTCCCATAGAACTTAGAATGTGATGAAGAATGTGCAGGAAAACAGGAAAAGCAAGGTCAATAAGCATTAATCCTTATTTGTCATGCAACAAAACCTGGAGAGTATCAGGCAGAACACTTAAAAGCAGAAATAACTTTGTTCTTTACACAAGATATAGGTAATTCAGTGTAACATGATATTAATGCTACATTTTCAGAAAATGTTCAAGGACAATAGGTCCATCCAATGGCCATTAGGAGCAATCACCATTCCCAGAAGTCTCTTCTTGATTTAAATAAAATCCAGGGAAGACTCATTTCATATTTGCCTTTTTCTTATATTCTTCCCCAAATATCCAATGCTGGAAGCCCTCAGTATGAGGGTCTGGTCTGATACAATACAGAAGTTATCCAGAGGTTTAGTTTATGTGCAATCTTCTGCCATGGTCTTCGTCCATAAGATCAGGCTCATCAGTAAGAGGGACTATTTTTCATTTAGCTTGTTATGTGAGGAAAAAGAATCAAAATTGAATCGAAATATCTGAGGCAAAGTTGACAGCATGCTGTGAGTATTTTAGGAGAAAATTATTCACTGATATAGAGACCATGATACAAACAGAAGCCCAAATACAGCCAGATTTTTCTTTCACATTGTCTTTAAGTTTTGCTGGGGTATTTTTTTGTCAAAATGTTCACCTTGCACATAAAGCTAAGGACAAAATGAACAATTTATATTATTTTATTTTTTAATCTATTTGGGTGTGTTGTGTTCTTCCTTCCTTCCTTCCTTCCTTCCTTCCTTCCTTCCTTCCTTCCTTTCTTCCTTTCTTCCTTTCTTTCTTTCTTTCTTTCTTTCTTTCTTTCTTTCTTTCTTTCTTTCTTTCTTTCTTTCTTTCTTTCTTTCTTTCTTTCTTTCTTTCTTTCTTTCTTTCTTTCTTTCTTTCTTTCTTTCTTTCTTTCTTTCTTTCTTTCTTTCTTTCTTTCTTTCTTTCTTTCTTTCTTTCTTTCTTTCTTTCTTTCTTTCTTTCTTTCTTTCTTTCTTTCTTTCTTTCTTTCTTTCTTTCTTTCTTTCTTTCTTTCTTTCTTTCTTTCTTTCTTTCTTTCTTTCTTTCTTTCTTTCTTTCTTTCTTTCTCTCTCTCTCTCTTTCTCTCTCTCTCTTTCTCTCTCTCTTTTCTCCTCTTTCTTGGTCATTGTCATGGTTTAACTCCAGCTGACAGCTAACTACCACAGATCTGTTTGCTCAATCTCCCCCTAGCAGGTTGGGGGAGAGAATCAGAAGGGTAAAAGTGAGAAAACTCATGGGTTGAGATAAAGACAGTTCAATAGGTAAAGCACAAGCCATGTACAAAAGCAAATCAAAACAAGGAATTCATTCACCACTTCCCATGGGCAGGCAGAGGCTCTGCCATCTCCAGGAAAGCAGGGCTCCGTCACATGTAATGGTTACTTAGGAACACAAACACCATTGCTCCAAACATCCCACCCTTCTATCTTCTTCCCCCAGCTTTATGTGTTGAGCATGACATTACATGGCATGGGATATCCCTTTGGTTAGCTGGCATCAGCTGTCCCAGCTGTATCCTCTCCCAACTTCTTGTGCATGCCCACCCTACTTACTGGTGGGGGTGGTGTGAGGAGCCAAAAAGGTCTTGACTCTGTGGAAGCACTGCTCAGCAATAATAAAAATATCTCTATATTATCAACATTATTCTGGTCACAAATCCAAAACGTGGCAGCACACCAGATGCTATGAAGACAATTAACTCTGTCCCATCTAAAACCAGTAGTCTGAATATGAAAAAATAAAGAAAAGGGAAATAAATCAAGAAAAGAAAGCAAAAGGAGAGCGTAAATACCTCCCCAATCGACCTTCTTTCAAATGAGATTTCCTTCACTCTCCCCACTGCAACCTGTCATGTGTCATAATATGTGAAAACTTGTGCCTCATGTAGCACCCATCTCCTGTCCCCAGCCACGAAAGCATCCTCCTTTTATAAACCATAGAAATCCCTGTGCAAACAACCCTTTGCTAGTGTGTTCTGAAATCTTGGGATGATCCTATGGTATATCTGGCCTTTGTTCTTGTAGTTGTCTTTAATTTGTTCATTTTAGTAGGTACAAAACTGGAATAATTTCAAGTCCTGACAGATGCATAATGATTGCGATTAAAAAAAAAAAAAGTCTAAAAACCCTGTGAATCTGCATAATCATTACACACCTATGATCACCCTTGGAATGCAGTTTTCCTGATCCAGTGGAGGTTTTCTCTCGCAGCTCCTAGTCCACTGAAGTGGGGGTTTTTTGTTTGTTTGGTTTACTTTTGTTTTTTAATTAAATTTCTCTCTTAATAAGACTATTCATTGCAGAATCAGAAGCTCAAACAAAATCCTTCTGACTGGACACTTGACTCCTTTTTTGCCATTTATACCTCTCATCCTATAGAAATAAATGACATTATAGATGTCATAATAAATAGGGATGGGGACTTATACCATATAGAGATGATGAAAGGGTTTATAATCTTATTGCTGTTATTTGGTTTTTCTTTTTATTCTTTTTTTTTTTTTTTAATTTTGTCTTAGGCACACAATTCCTTCAACCCAGACTGTAATTAATTTTACTACATCACCAGTTATCTCTGCTCCCTAACCAGGCTTGTCATTTTAATTTTTCACAGGCTTTCTTTTTTTTCTATCCATGTGCCTGTTCCTGTATCTTCATGAAGTCTCATCAACTCTGGCCCAAAGCCTTAGGCAAATTTGCCTGTAATGCACTTCTCTACTTCAGATATAAGAGAAAAAAATACCATTTCCACAAAAGGGAGTGGGGGGAAAAGGGAGAAGAATAATTTTGACCATCCATTGTCTAGGAATTCAGACAAGCCAGGAAAGCTTGATTAAAAATAAATCATCCTTTCAGCTACACTCTTATTTAGATCAATAAAGGGACTCAAGTGCTATTGGCGATGGGACTGCAGAAAAAGACTAGCAGGTGGAAACCCCAAATCCAGCAAACTTAATGGAATTTTTGCCATGGTGGAGCCAAGGTTGTTACAATTTACTGACACTGAATATGACTGTCAAGAAAGACTTTGGGTCTCAGCGGGTGGTTCTACATAGGCAGATATAGGGACTTTTGCATTAGTTTTGCCAGCACTTTGAAGGCTTCCTTGGTGTTCAGAGTGGGGAGGTTAGCATTTTGCTGAGCCCAAGAACAGATCTGCTGACAGGACTTAGTGTCCCCTACAAAGCTGGCATCAATGTGGGCTGCGCTAGAGCATGACTCTGCAACAACATGTCTATAGGCTTCTTTGAAGAGCTTTTTTTTCTTTGAAGAGAGGTTGAAATCCTGCTCCTGCCTTTTTACATGTGCTCCCAGAAGCTGGATTATGACAGCAGAACACAGTGAGCTCTTTTCAGCTGAACAGCATGCAGCTGGGCTGGAATCTTTAATAACTTCAAATTTATGAAGGCACCCCATCCCTCATGGATAACCAACATGTCACTCTGCGGGTTCTTCCTCTGGCTCCTGCCCTCACCCTTCCTTTTGGAATGTATAACGTCTTCCTATCAAGGAGTATTTCAACACACAAATCTACCCATAAAACAACCATGCAAAGGTGGAAACCACTGTTATCCTAATTATAGTGCAAGGATTAAGGAGACCTCAACAATACAAGACTAAGGGTTCTCAGGTAGGGCCTACAAAAGTACTGATGGCAAGGCAGTAATGAGATGCAGATGCTCCATGGACCAAGCTGGTGTTTGAGCCACTGTAAAATGAAGGTTTTGGCCTGAGACATGAGGTGTGTGTTTTCTTTCTTTACCTTGACCAGGACATTCTGGAGCAGCTTGGGTAAGTCTGTTCATCTAACCTTACATTCCCTGCAAGACTGAGAGGATGTTTTTTTCTTTGTTTGTCTAGATGGAAAGTTTTTCAGAATAAATCTGGACCTCCATCAGCCACAGAGCAGTAGCATCCCATTTTATTCAAGTGCTGCTACAGTCAACCTAAAGCTCTTCTCAGTGGTGTCCAGTGACAGGACGAGGGGCAATGGCCATAAACTGGAAAACAGAAAGTTCAACCTGAACATGAGGAAACCCTTCTTCCCTGTGAGGGTGACAGAGCACTGGAACAGGCTGCCGAGAGAGGTGGGGGAGTCTCCTTCCCTGGAGACTTTCCAAAACCTCCTGGACTTGTTCTTGTGTGATCTACTCTAGGTGATCCTGCTCTGGCAGGGGGGGTGGACTAGATGATCTATAAAGGTCCCTTCCAACCCCTCCACTCTGTGAATCTCTGAACCCAATTATTTTTAGAAAAGATGCTATCTCATGTTTAACCCTGTTCTTCAACCACTAGATCTTAGTCACATCTTCTTTTTCTCTGACTGGTACATTAGTGTTCCTTTTGACACACAACACAAGATCTTCTAAATTTACTTACTCAGGATTCACTTCATGTTTACACTAATTTTTCCTCATGTTTTGTTTCAATTTCTCCCCACTTCTTTCCCACGCTCCACTACTCACTCAGTTAATGCACAGTGCAGTGTGAAATCAAGATCGATAATGCTTCAGTTAAAGATTTTTTAGGCCTGCTTATTCCATTAGAGGTCTACACATACATGACATTACTTATTCTGCAAACAAAGCATAGATAAATGCAAGGATTATGAGTTAAAGGATTAATTAAAGCCCTTAACTGTTTCCAATATATCTGATCTTTTTTCCCAAAAAGAAGGCTCCACTGTATCGTGTTTGCATATAATTTACGTTCAACATTATTTGCAAATTATTTGCATATATTCTGAAATCAGTAATTATGTATTATTTGCTTTCACACTGCTTGGATGTGATAGATCACTTACAAGGAGTAGAACTGTGGAAGGGGAGTGGAGTTCAGGGGATGGAAGAACTGTATTTCTGCAAGGGGGAAAGGACTTCTACCACATGAAAGCATCAAAAACTGGGTATCGGCTGTGGAGGAAGGAAAGGGTCTCCAAGTCATTTCATGAAACCTGGATGTCTCTGCAAGCTGTATCTTTTTATTTCAACCCTGAATCATGAGCCTTAGGTGTCCCTAATATGTTGATTCATATAAAAGAGTATTTCGGTCTCTGCAGAAAATAATGTAAGAGATTGCTTTTCCATAACATGGAAGAAGTCAGAAAGGCTGATCTATTGCATTTCATACTATAAGACCCACATCCTCAACTGTCTTAAGCCAGAAAAGCTCCTGTGCAGTCAGCCAGAAGCCTAGCTCAGTGAGGAATTACTCTGATTTCACCAGAAAATGTTGCTTATAAAACCAATATAGTACAGAAACCAGTGCTGGAGAATCTGCTTTTGTGCCTAGAAAGCAATGTATTTCACTGACCATCAACTGCATCTTAGCTCCTTCAGCTTGAAGTAAACTGGTTTCAGGCTGGGGATTTTTTTTTTGGTTTGGTTTGGTTTTTGGTTTTTTTTCTTCCAAACCGAGGTTTCTTACCTTATCTTCCTCTGCTGACCTGGACAGTAACCTCATCTTCCTGTTGAAGTGTTTTTTTCTGCAGACGAGTATATATTTTATCGTGAGCCATCAGGACACCTTGCAGCCAAGAACTGTATGTTACAGAAAGGGCATAATAAAGTCCTTCAAATTCCAACTCAGTAAAGCAAAGCACAGAAGTATCCTCTGAGCAACTGAAGAACATCAACATTATTCTTATCATTCATAAAGAGTAGTGTTCATAAGCAGTCAGTCATTTAAGGGTGTTAAAAAACAATGTCATGGTGAAAATTTAACTCAGCAAAATACTTCAATTAAAAAAAACCCCTCAAATCAACACAGATTTAACTAGTGAGAAATGGAAGCACTTACTGAAGTCACAGAGAAATGGAAGTTGAATACGTTTGTTTTTCCTCAGAAAAAAATAAAAGATTTATGTACATAATGAGGTTCTTTGAATGGAAGAAATGGGAAAATTCATATATATGTATGTGTGTGTATAAATGCATACATACCAATCAGCATTGCTCTAGACACTAAGACTACATCACTGCTACTATATTAAAGCGTGAGAAATCCCATCATCTGCCCTGTTGAATTCTTAGACTAATCCCTGAATGCTTTTGAATGTAATCTTAAAGCTGACCTAGGTAGCCAGATAGCAGACCCCCAGATATCTCTTGGAGAGAGTTTTAGATGTGTCAGAAGGACTACTCCCAACAGGCAGTTTGGATGCGCCCACCCTGTTTTGGCAGCTAAGAAAGTCCAACATCACAGATGTGGCCAGTGTCCCAGCTGGCTACAGATCCAGGCAGCAGGTCTGTTTGTACGTGCGCAGTGTGGCAGTCTGGATCATAGAATCATCACAGAATGGTTTGGGTTGGAAGAGACCTTAAAGATCATCTAGTTCCAACCCCCCTGCCATGGGCAGGGACACATTCCACTAGACCAGGTTGCTCCAAGCCTCATCCAGCCTGGCCTTGGACACTTCCAGGGATGGGGCATCCACAGCTTCTCTGGGCAACCTGTTCCAGTGCCTCACCACCCTCTCTGGGAAGAATTTCTTCCTGATATCTAATCTAAACCTCCCTGTTTTCAATTTAAACTCATTACCCCTTGTTCTGTCACTATAGGCTCTTGTAAAAAGTCCCCCCCAGCTTCCTTGTAGCCCCTTCAGGCACTGGAAAGCTGCAATGAGGTCTCCCCGGAGCCTCCTCTTCTTCAGGCTGAACAAGCCCAATTCTTTCAGCCTTAGCCCAATTCTTACAGCCTTAATGTGGGTCCCCACATCAATACATGCATGTTTTTCTCTGACCACAGAGACAAAAGATTCAGCTTCACAGTGACTGCAAGCCAGGATCACTTTGTCCGTGATCCACCACCTCACATCCCTTCTCTTACACCTCTGCTGCTACCACAGCAACATGGTCTCCCACATTGTTATGAGGTTTGGGCATCCTTTCGGACTTTGCTCTTTCCTCATTGTAACCAGCTGGAGGCTGGGAGACATCCTTCTGGCTGGAGCACCCTGGGACAGTTGGCTGCTGAAGTTCCAGAGAACCACCAAGAGATGTTCCTCCACGTAGCTGTTGGTGATGGTTACTTCTCCCGGTTGAAGAAGAAATGCCTCTGTTACCCGTCCTATGCAAGACAGTGCTCATCTTTCTCACTTGCTTGACTTCGCAGGGCTGCATGTTCAGCTCCTCCAGTTGATCTGTGGCGTATCCCCCTGCTCCAATTCCTTCCATATCTGTGAAAGCAAGACTTGTTTGTACTTTACAATAATTGTAAGACCCTACCTTCATCTTACTTACCCTTCTACGTGTTAAATTTGTCAACGAAAAAACAGTTATTGTTGAAGAAATAATTTTAATGGGCCACAAATTTTAGTTTGACAGAAATAAGTTGTTACAACTGAATAACCATAAGCTGTTTCTGCAAATAAATATACATCAACCAAAATAGCTGGTTTTATACACTAACAGCTCCTAGAGCATCCTCCAGTGGTTTTCAAATATTTCAATAAATGCGTAATAATAAAGTATATAGAATACAGCTGGTTAATAAAATATGCATTGCCAAGACTAATGATCACTTTAATACTACACATCTACAAAATAAATCAACCCCTAATGAACCAGGCTGTAATATAAGGTAGACTTTATTTCCAAAGCATGAATCCTAGTAAAGGCAGAGCCTGTAACCTGCAACGTTGTTTAAAAAATGACATCGGAAAAAAAATGCAGAAAAAGCAAAATACATGCTATACTTTTTTCATGTGGAAACAAAAAATGTTTACATCTTAATAAACCAAATGGTTATCAACCACAGAAGCCGAATCACTTGTGGTATTACAGCTTCTGAGTTGACAGGGTGTGCTATCAGTTCAGTGCAAGACTGGAAACTTTCAATTTCCCTATTTCTTCATGCTTATACTCACTTTCCCTGTGTTGATTTTTTTACAACTTGTACACTCATAGCTTTCATTTTCAGGACTGTACCTCCTGGAAATCCACTGGAATGTTGGTAAATTTTCAGTAGTCACACATGTTTCTGTGTGTAACTGTTTTCCTTCTCAAGACTGGTTTTCCATTAGGCAGTTAGCTGCTTTGAAGTACAAATTACATACATCATTAGGGTGAATTTTCTTCTTTATATGCATAAACAAGATGATGAGGTCATGATATCTTATACCAAACCTTCATGTTATTTCTTGATATGTACTCACGCTTTCTTCAGTCTCAAAAGTGGCATTTTAATACTACACATGTATAAAATAAATCAACCCTTTATTGCAGGGCTGCAATATAAGGTAGACCTTTTTATTTCCAAAGTTTGAACTCTAGTAAAGGCAGAGCTGGAGGGAACTGAACTGGAGGAAAGAGCTCAGGGAGTTGTGGTCAATGGGGCAGTCTAGTGGGAGACCTGAGGCTAGTGGCATCCCCCAGGGGTCAGTGTTGGGTTCAACCCTATTAAATATATTTATCAGTGACCTGGAGAAAGGCATAGAATGTACTCTCAGCAAGTTTGCTGACAGTACAAAACTGGGAGGAGTGGCTGCCACACCAGAAAGCCGTGCTGTCATCCAGCATGACCTACCTGGACAGGCTGGAGAGCTGGGCGGGGAGAAATCTGATGATATTCAATAAGGGCAAGTGTAAAGTACTGCATCTGGGGAAGACAATCCCATGGATCAGTACAGGTTGGGGGCTGTTGTTTTGGATGGCAGCTCTGGGGAAAAGGACCTTGGAGTCCTAGTGGACAACAGGATGACCATGAGCCAACAGTGTGCCCTCACGGCCAAGAAGCCAATGGCATCCTGGGGTGCATTAAGAAGAGCGTGGCCAGCAACTTGAGGGAAGTTATCTTCCCCCTCTACTCTGCACTGGTGAGGTCTAACCGGGAGTGTTGTGTCCAGTTCTGGGCTCCTCAGCTCAAGAAGGACCAGGAGCTACTGGAGATGGTCCAGCACAGGGCCACCACGATGAGGAAGGGCCTGGAGC
>NW_010263544.1:16035-49009 GCF_000690775.1 Eurypyga helias | reverse complement strand
GGTGGAGTCTCCTTCTCTGGAGACTTTCCAAAGCCCCTGGACTTGTTCATGTGTGATCTACTCTGGGTGATCCTGCTCTGGCAGGGGAGTTGGACTAGATGATCTCTAGAGGTCCCTTCCAACCCCTTCCACTCTGTGAATCTGTGAATTTTCCACTGTGAAAATAGGTCTTTTCAAATGAGTTTGCATTCATGGAGAAGGCTAAAGGTTTTCTGGATATAAGCAGTTTCAGGGATGAAATACTGCCTTTAGATTTATATGACATAGTAATCTAAAATATTGTGATTTTTAAAAAATTAAATACAAACTATTCAATATCAATAAAGTACATGATTAACCGGATTAGGTACCAGCTAACAGACACAGCTCAGGCAGTAATTATATATGGGAAATAATTCTCCGAGGTGGGGATATGGGGCAGTACCAGACACTACCACTGAAGGGATGATATTCAGTGTTCCCACCGGTGACTTGGATTTAAAACTACAATTGATTCTGATGAATTTTTTTTTACAAGATGGAAAAAATGACAGACTGCTACAAAGGAAGAAGGAGAATTTTACCTGGGAAACCTAGGAACAAGGGATGCAGACTTTATTGCAGAGTAGGAGAACTTCTTCAGGAATATAACAGTGACTTCTGGGCAAAGATGGCCAAGCAGTTCATGATAAGGGTCAATAAGGTACAGTGCCTAAAAGGACTGGAAACTGAAGGTATGAAATTTGAGCTGATATAGAACACAACTTTACAGTGGTGAAGGTGGTGAACCACCAGAATAATTGTAAAATTTGCAAGAAGAAACTATATGTTCCTCCACCTCCAGGTGCCGTTCTGTTAACCATGTGTTAGTCAACCAAAAGTTATTAAAATCCAGAGAGATGTAATTATGTGAAGCTGAGGAGATTTTTTTTGTTACACCCAGGTCAGACAAGGTCTGATCTTGATCCCTTCTCCCCTGCAGTACTGCATATCTATACATAGAGTTCTTCCTCATCTCCATCCTCAGCTACTTGTTCTGGGAGCGTAACCAGGGCCCCCACCTCCATTAGACTTTGCACTGTATGAACACCAGAGAAAAGCTCTGCCTTGCAAGACTTAGTGTGATGATTAGCAATAAGGTCTCCGAACACTTAATTGTATTAGAAAGGTGGGTTTTCTTATGGGGGGAACAGCTATAAAGCAGAAACTAAACAAAAAGACTTCAGCTTTGATTGCCTCTCTCTCTCTCTCTCCAAAACCAACAGCACTTTAAATACGGGGAAATCAAACATTAGACATTTCCGAGTCATATGTATTAAATTCACTTAAGATATTGTTATCCTTGTTTAGATTTGAACATATCGGGGAATCTTTTTGTCTTGCAACTATTCCTAAAAGACTTTAAGTGGCTGGATTGCCTTTTTCTGACAAAAAAAATTTGGCTATGAATTATTTACACGACGGCTCCAATCAATGCTATACCTGTCAGCCTCCCCAGCCAAAATGAAAGTTCACTATGTAAAGGTGCCAAGGGAGAATGGCAGCCTCCCACTGCGAGTTTATAGACAGAACTAAGTCAGCACGCATTATGTGTCAGAGCCGACATCAGACAGAATCAGATCCTTTGATCTCAGACCTCCACAGGAAGCTTAGATCTCAGACAAATTAGATAAAAAATGAATTTATAGCAGATACGTATCCTAAGGCACACAGCTGAATGCTGTGTTTTGGAGGAGTACAGCAAATATCAAAACACATAAACTGCAGAATTTCCTCTCTCCTCTCTCTCCCTCTGCTTTTGTGAGAGATGCTAATTAAAAGGAAATAAAACTCCAGCTCACCTCTTCCTGCCTCTTATGTAATCCACAGACTTTGGGAAGGAGGAGGAAAAAGAAATTCCCAAAACAAATGATTTTTTTTTGCAGGGTTATCCGAATGCCCTCAGATCTGCACAGTTGGCAGGTGAGACAAAAAAAACCCCAAACAGCCAACTACTATAAGAACATTTCACACTTGCAGAGCGGGAAGCCAGTGCTTTATGCTGCCAGCCACGTGCCCCCCGAGGCTGTCTGCTTCTCCGTGACCTCAGAAGAAGTCGTGTTTGATCAGCAGATGATGAAAAGACAAGTCTCGAGGAGGTGTGCAGAAGAAGGGTGTTTGTGGCAGGCACCCTGGGGAATAAAGGGTGGGTGGGAATGCAGCTGCTTTGCAGTGCTGGCTTGGGATCACTGCTCAGAAAGCACAGCATGAAGGTCCAGTAAGTGGTGGAGGTGCTGGGAGACCGGGTGGATGAGCCCTGAGTGGTTTTTCCTAACTTCAGTGTATCTCGCTGCAGTCCTCCACAGTCTACAAACCTGTTCAGAGCTTTCTGAGCACTGTGCAGTTCTTACTGCAGCACTTGGAGATGTGGGCAGGGAGAAGCCCTGATGCTCCAGGCATGCTGGGGTGCTGTGGGAATGCTGGCCCATGCCCTGCTCCAAACACACTAGGTGAAACAATGGACTCATTGGGGGATTATGCTGCTGCCTTTAGTGGAGCTAGGATTTCCCACAGTATATATAAAAGGAGATAAAATGACAAATAAAAAGATACCAGGGAGGAGAAGGAGGGGGAAGTAATAAAGTGATAGACCTTCTGAGAAATGTGCCATTAATTCTATATATACCATGGGTTTAAATTGAAAGCAGGGAGATTTAGATTAGATATCAGGAAGAAATTCTTCCCGGAGAGGGTGGTGAGGCACTGGAACAGGTTGCCCAGAGAAGCTGTGGATGCCCCATCCCTGGAAGTGTTTAAGGCCAGGCTGGATGAGGCTTGGAGAAACCTGGTCTAGTGGAAGGTGTCCCTGCCCATGGCAGGGGGGGGGGAACTGGGTGGTCTTTAAGGTCCCTTCCAACCCAAACCATTCCATGATTCTATAATTCTATAGTTTGTAAGAGACGTAAAACTATTTTTGATGTCCATCTGTTTATAAATCAGAATTGTTGTCAAACTGCATTCTTACCTCCTGCTACAGGCATACCATTTTTATTTTCTCCTTGATTGTAGCAAGGCTGGATGTGAGGTGCATGAGGATGTGCTTGTTTACTGGGTGTCTTGGTACTGGTCTTTGGGACATCAGCTCGTTCAGTCTTCTTTTCTGTAAAGAAACACAGTTGCATCACCCTTAATCCATCCTCAGCTCAGCAGCAATTATCAGCTCAAGCAACTATATATGGTTGGTGAATTAACAGATAATTTAGATGTTTCCTTTCTGCCCAAATATAGCGAGTTTGTTTGTGTTGATACCGTCTCATGTTTTGCCATTAGGGATCCCACCATTCTCTTCAGTATAATCTTTCCTTATGTTGTCACTAATTTAGACCTCACTGCAGCTAGTGTTCATGGTGCAGTTTAGGGCAAAGACCCTGTAGTTTGGATTTGCAAAGTACCTTGAAAGCAAACTTTTGGAGAAACTAGTGAGGTCTTGAAACCAGTGGGAGATGTCTTAACTGTGATGTGCATTTACTCTTCTGCTATGGGTTATCTGTACAATTGGCTAGGTCCCAACTTCAGTTAGCACATCTGAAAGTCCACGTTTTTGATAGTTTTTACCATATCCAGAAGTTTAAGCTTGCTGTTTGGCAATCAATCCACCAACAGTTGCAGTCACGTCCTTTTGTCTTCAGTTCTTCTCTTACACAAATAACTTAACGCCTTCTGCAGTGGGAAACCTGCCTTGAGGGAGCTGTATTTGTTGCAAGGTCAGCGCTAACAAGAAAGCAACCTTAAGGTAAATCAGTAGGGGTGTGGGTTTGTGTGGTGGAGAACTCCAGAAAAGCTGTAACCTTCCCATTACCACTTGGACATGTATGATGCTGATAGTGTGATATAGAATGTGAGCATGGCTGTGTCCGTCTCTGCAGCATTCCCATCACGGCTGAGTCTGGCCCTCGGTCAGTACCAAGGCTTTGCTTAACATTACCATAGCAGTATTTCGCTATGTCATGCTTTATCAGGGAAATGCAGTGGCAGAACAGACCACTGAAATCATAGCAAATACTTCCTTCATTTCTCAATTCCTTGTCCACACTACAGAAATCTGATTTTCATCATGTTTTACATGTAGTTAAACTTTTTCCAGCCAGGACTCAGACACCGGTTATAGTTAGACAAAAGTGTATAACCCTGAACTACAAACTACCCTGCTAATTAAACTTCTCAGAGTTTTCTGTGGGTGCCATGCTCTGTAACCTGTTGTGGTCACTCCAGAAATCTGTTAAATAAAACAGGGAGTCTGCAAGTATAAATTTTAGTGGACATTTCCAACTTACTGTTGCTTTTGCTCTTCTTGAACCAGCAGAATGCAAGAGTGAGGATGAATGCGGATGCTGCTGAACTCAGCACGACAACAAGGATCATACTGGCCTTGGCTCCCGTGGGGACAGAGAAGATGGTAAATGGCTGAGACAGCACAGTAAACTTAGCCCCTGAGAATTTAGAGCAGTCAGAGTTTATTGCAAAGGTAATAACACCGTTTTCACAGTTAAAACACCAGGTTACAGCCTTTCAACAGAATGCTGCTGTTAAAAATGCATTCAGGAGCAGCCCATAAGTCTGCCTGTCTCCACACCCAATATTAGCCAACAATATTTATTTAGGAGTGAGTATCAGGACAAATAAAATATGTAATAATACTTCTCCAATGTAAGTTTTGACCTTTCAGTGCTTCATATTGAACTAAGTTACAGGAAACCTACAAACATTCACTAGCATTGAGCTTAAGCCCACGATGCAGGAAACTCCCAGTGAAATTCTTAATAGTTTCCACCATGTCAACAATGAGCAATATAAACAACAACAACAATAAAAAAAAACCAGTGTCCTTGCTGTTAGCATGGTAAATATTTAGTCTCTTCATCCACACAGGCTTCAGTTAATGCTCTTCACCCAGAGATCCTACAGTTTTTCTGTAAATGAAGGCAGAATCAAGCCAGTCACTACTCATAGTTTTTGTGATCAAGAGCTCATTGGGTCTCAGCATCTGAGCTTCAAAGGCTGGAGGATGCCTAATACTGCCATCTTAAAAATGAGAATTATAGACAGGTTTCGCTTTCCTGGATCCCTTCCAATAGGCATTTTGAGTGGAGATGTCTCTAGAAAAGAGTTTGACACAACTGGCCCTGGTACTCTCTATAGACCAGTTTGAAGGATGTGGATTAGCACATCGACTCATTACCTATCTTCCTACCTGACGCATTATCAGTCCTAACCCTGTAATTCTAATAATTTTGACGTATGGATATTTCTTTTACTTGTTTGAGTTCCGCTTTTAATAAAAATCTTAAAGCCGTCTTTTCATCAATTCATTAAAAAAATCAGAAACCCTGTCAGATGGAGGCTTGGAGACTAGGGTAAGTAGCTGTAAGTACTTTTATCTGAAACTAATTAGATTTGTGTCAATACTGTCCACTTGAACAAAGCAGAGCTTCATCAGAACAATGTGGGAAGCATGTTCCAATTGGGAAAAATTTGCCTGCAGGTACAAACACATATGAACTTCAGTTGAGAGGAGAGAAATAATCTCACAGATATCAAGGACTCTACACAGACAGGTGCTTTTCACTACTCTAATAGTTTCTGAATAGACTGCTGATGGTTTAAATAGAAAGTGGATGGATCAAGCCCATTGGGATCTGTATCAATTAAGTGAATATTACTATAAAACAAGGAGTAGACTATGCAGCAGTGCTATGAATAGTCTATTCTCCCAGGAACTACCACTGAAGCACTTGAGATTATTGCATTCAACATCAGCTGCATCTTCTGACCTGCCTCCAAATCGCAAATCATGCCAGGGTACACACAAAAACCTAGTCATAAAAACCATATCCCAAACACCTACTATTTGATTGTTTAGTTTTTGTTTATCTCAACCAATAAACAAATATCTTCTCTAAGAGTCTGTCAGTATAAAAGTCTTTATTCTGTCTCCAGCATGGTTCCCAATTAAAAACAAGCAAAAAGGCTTTCTTCTTTGGTGTGTACTTTTGTAATGCACATTAAAAGTGTACAATACTCTCATTTACACAGGTGATACCTACATAGATGCATCTGTTGTCCACATTGCTAGTTGTAAACATCTCTTTGCAGCACTCTGACTGGCTAAATGTTTCATAAGAGGGATCTGCATTTGGCCTTTGTTCAGAGGAAAGAAGATTCTGTGACTCCCATGAAACAGCTTCGAAACATTTCATTAAGCTGTACTTCCCACTAAAGATCCTGTGAGGTGCTGACTTTTGATCTGCTCTCACTGAAGTGAAGGTAATGGGAGCTGTGCGTGTTCAACATCATACACCCTCAAAATAGACATTGAATCATAGAATCATAGAAAGGTTTGGGTTGGAAGGGACCTTAAAGATCATCTAGTTCCAATCCCCCTGCCATGGGCAGGGCCACCTTCCACTAGACCAGGTTGCTCCAAGCCTCATCCAGCCTGGCCTTGAAGGCAGCCAGGGATGGGGCATCCACAACTTCCCTGGGAAACTTGTTCCAGTGTCTCCCCTCCCTCTCAGGGAAGAATTTCTTCCTGATGTCTAATCTAAACCTCCCCACTTTCAATTTAAACCCATTACCCCTTGAAAAAGGGGGTCCTTTTTCATATGTTCCCCCTTCAAAGTCTCACCTCCATGTATTCCCTGCACCCTATTTCTCCCTTTGCAAAGCCATGGGAAACACTTGATGTGATTAGCCACTTGTGACAAGGAGGAGCAAAAGTTCTCATTAAAAAATAATCCAGACCTTCATTTAATGCCAGGATAGGAAAGGAGTTTTGTTGGTTATAAATCTTATCCCATGCTGTAGTGTCTATCAGGTTGTACAATATCATCCATATGTTCATTGACCTCTATTCAAAAGCAGTTTGATATGCTCTTACTATTCCAATCTATTAAGATAGGTTGTTTAGAAAAGTACAGTCTAAGTGTTAATAACCTTCTTCTAACTCTTTAGCTCAGACTTTTTCATTAGCCACTTCCACTTGGCCACTTCACCTGTCTGATATATTTGTCCTCTCTGCTTTCTTCTGTCTGAAACAAGTCATGCTATTTCAGAGTTTGCTTATTAAAAATGCTCAGTCTGTTCCTACTCCTTTTTGAGATCATCTCTGAACATGTGTAAACTTATTCAAAGTTTACTTCAAAGGAGTATCCATCAGGGCTTTATGCAGTGGCACTCACACTGCCTTACTTCTGCTTGAAACATTTCTATCTGTGCTTCCTAGGCTTCTTTCCACCTGATGGATCTCAGGTTATATATATATATACATATGGATATATATATAGAGAGAGAGAGAGAGATATCCACAGATCTATACATCTATACATATTCACATATCTATGCATGCACCTATGTAATACCACAATAGAAACTTTAAATATGGTCTTACAACAACTCTGTCTTAATATGTCTCTGTACTACATGCCAGAGAGCATGTTCCTGCTTCTCCATTGACCTGCCTGAGCAGTCATTCTGAGACAAGATGTCAGCGCTTTGACCCCCACATACCTACAGAGAGAGATTTATAGATAAACTCAGGCCCCCAGACAGCTGGGCAGGTGCTTGTATTCTGCAGATGCCCTGAGGCTTTTACAAGCCAGAGTTCCTGGGGTGCCTTATCCCCACAGTGCCAGATTCCCCCCTCAGCAGGTATTTCGAAGGAGGTATAAGCATACCATTACTGGGAGGCTCAAAGGCTTTGTGCAAGCTCTGTAAGGTGTCAGGATGCTTCTACCATCCTGAGCCCAGTCCTTGGGGCATGCTCTGAGTGTGCACAACCTGTTGCACCTATAAAGATGACCAGGTGCAGACAAATGGTCAGTAAAAGGCACTATGAAAATAACCAGGAGCGTAGATGGAAAATTATTGAATGCAAAAGGGAAAAAGAGGGAGAGATGACTCAGTTTATAGGAGAGTTTGCTTGGGCTGCCTAGCTGACCTTAAGGACCTGATTTCTACAGAGGAATCATATCTAGGGAATCCAGAAAAAATAGTTACCTTCCTCTGGCAATACTTCCCTGTACTAACTTGTCTTGATATGGGGGTTCTTCCATGAATAGCACATGAGTCTCTCAGCTCTCTTGCTGCCTGGGGAATGCCAACATGTAAGTGTAACAGAAGCCAGGCTATTTAGAGGTTTGGCATTGCTCCATTCATTCAAAAAAAAGCTTAACTCCCTGTTTATAAAGTCAGACCACCTGTAGGGTTTTAAGTTCAGTTACCAAATCAAAAACATGCTTAAAATGGATCTTACCTGGAGGCGATGTGACAGTGAACACCAGTTTCCAGTCTGTACCTGAGCTGGAGACAGCCAGGCTGGAAAAGCTTGCACATCCATCTATGACCTGCACTTGGGTGAGCCCTGCAGAGTAATCACAAATTAGATTGCAATTAATGGCATCCAGATAAGTACCACCTAAGCCCCTCAGAGAGTCCTTGTGACTTTAAGGGGATTTCAGAAAGCCTAAGCTCAGTGTTCTTCCTAATCATAACCGTTTTGTCTGACCCCAAAATTTCACTTGGGGTCAAGTCTTCAGACATACTTGGACACCAAATTCCTGATGGATTGGAGGACTTTACCTTCTGCATCTTGGTTTTTTTAGCTCATTGTGAAATGACATTTACAGTACATATCCATGTCGTGAGGGTGTAACATGAATACGGATGTTAAAGGGGAACAAGTTAAGGTAATGTGAGCTGTACGGATGCACTAGAAATTTTCAAATGCTCATCTTTTGGATTTAACTCATGACTTGTGTGACTAAGTATGGCACCACAGTTAGGAGAGTATTAGTGAGAGACTGAGTATTTTCTGTCCTAAAGGGATGGACTCAAGGAACCAGCCACAGCAGCTAAGGGAGAAGAGATGACTGGTTTAACTCTTTTCTGATTTGTAGGTGTTCCACATAACCATTTGGGCATATTAACTGCTGTCCTGCTGTTAAATAATTTTGAACTTTTCTCTAGCCCTCCAAGATGCCTTGAAAAGGATTTAGCCATGAAAAATATCTGGGGTGACTGTCCTGTGATCATACAGGGGACACATTCAACTAGAAAATTGGCAGGAGAAAACCCCATGGGGAGCGTTAAAACGAAACCCAGAAAAGCCTCTTTGTCCATCACTTTACCTCTAAGTTATCAGGGAATGCATTCTGACACAACATTTACTCTTGCCATGGCTGTTATTTTTGTAGGTTTTTTTTAAACATTATAATTTACTTTGCAATTGGATCTCCATTTTATTGTGTGTACCTTTGAGCACCAGCCAAGTCCTGGCCTTTGAGCAATGCTGACCAGGTCTGGGCTTCATTCAGGCTCTTGGAGTGAGAGGGGTAAAATCCTGAGGAATGACAAATTCCAAGTTGTTGGTTCAGGTGGGGGTGAGATGTCAGAACTTCCTTAGGATGCTGGACTTGCTCCAGTGATCACAGATTTTGCCTGCTCAAAGGCAACACATAATGGCTATTTGCTTTATGAAGCAGGTGGTTTAACATTTTATTGTTGTTAAGCAGCACAAGTGAAGGTACAAAAAGCCTGAATGTGAGGGGGGCATTTGTGTTCTGCCATCTCTGTGCCCAGGATATTGAATTAAGTGGTGAAGTAACACGCATCTTTGTGAGACAACTTCCAATCACAAATGCGTAGGAGTGTTCAAGAGGTACAGACAAAGTTTTTGATGGTAGGTCAGACTGCAGAGTGATTTCTCTCCAGTTTAATCACATTTTTCATGCCTACACCTATATGACACAAACTAAACTGTGCCAAGATGTGTTCTTTGGCCCTGAGGAACTGGCATGCTCTGGACAAACCTCTTAAACTCTTACAACCTCCCAACAGAGATGCTGCCTGCAAACTACCTACTGAGATTACTCACTTGCTGTGTTGACTTCTGAACCATGGCCAGAAATTGCCTCAGACAAGGTCTTGGGCAAAAGTATGCCACATTTTAATGATTTAGCAACAAAAATGGAAGTTTCCCCTCTCCATGATCCAGTACTATTTAAGTTACTAATAACCCTCTTAGTTATGACTACATATATGTTTTTCTGTTTTTGTACAGCACCTGGCACATCAACCCCCAGTTTCATTGTGAGTTTCCAGAACCAGCTGTGATGTATAAGTGAGCAGTAATTTATACTGTGACTAGACTTGGTGGAGATGTGGGAATCTAGATTTCTTTAATTGCTTCAGCCTGATCACGGCTCATCTATTTATCTACCACACACGTGATCCTCCGTATGACAGTATCTGCCCAGAATACTAAGATATTTCTTGGCTCTGATACTGACTGTAACACCGCTTTTATAGAGGATCTTGTCAGCTGCGTTCAAATACTTTATAACTGCCATTTCTAGTCTATGATGAAGCCTGGAGTACTGTACTTTACTTCTCAACAGAGACTATCTCAGCTTTTTGGCACATATGCTTCAAAGCTCTGAATGTTACAGATATATATGGGACTCTTCACAAGGATCGCTCAGGCAAGCTGGTATTTAACATAGAAGCAAGCTAATTTGGAGCTAAACTACCTTCCATGAGGCAGTTTGACTGCTGTCAGATGAAGCAGCCTCAGTGTGCTAGACGGGACCCATTTCGATTAAATGCTGCTTTCATATGCTTCAAAAAACGTGTGCAATAAGGACGTTTGTCAAAGGAAAAACTGCAGCAAACTATTACGTGCAGAACATCTGTACTATGCAGTTCATTCTTTGCTGGAGTTTATTGACTATTAATTTGATGCATGTATCTTTTAAAGAATGTGAAGAGCATTTCTTTTCAGTGACTTTCTCTTTCCCCTCTTTTTCTCTTTTTTACTTCTTCAAAACGTTCTATTTTTTTTTTCTCTCTTACTTTCTTCTTCTCTTTCTTGTCTTTGTGCCTTCTGTTTCTTTTCCCTTCCTTGACTACTTCTTTCCTTCCTCCTTCCCCTCCTCTCTTTCTCCCTTCCTCCCTTCCTTCCTCCCACTGATAGCCAGTAGCTGATCCAATAATCTGTTGTTAATCTAGACCCTTGTTCCTAAATCTGTGTGGTGTACCTCCCTGAAAAGATATAAAAAGAACAGCAGAAAAGACAAAAGGAATTTTCTAACTTGTAAACCTGGAACTATGATGAGGTAGGAAAATTCTTATTTAACAGAAACATGGACTGAAAGGGTGAGAAGCTCTGATCAACAGTAAAACTGCCACATATCTTCTCCTAATCTGAACTTTTCAAGTCAAAGATGTCACACAAATAGCTTTACAGAAAACAAAACAAAACAATTACCTATAATAGGAAACCTCATTTCTCATTGTGTGTGCTGTTTGTTAACATCTAAAGATTTTAGCAATGAGTATTATGATACTTCATAATCAATATCATTACCACTTTCTAGTTTACAAGCTTATGATCATCCACAGGTTTTGCTTCAGCACTGTACTTAAATAAGCGTCTATATCTAAGCATGTTCATAGCCTTAATAACCTCAAGGGAAATATTCACATGCTTAATGTTAATCATGAGTTCAGGTCTTTTGATAAATGAAGACCAGAAAGGAGACTTTTAGATCCCTTGTGAAAAACATTTTCAAGTTAAAGTATGCTAATTACAAAGAATAGGCAGTTGTTTCTGTCTGTACTTGGCCAGATCCTTTGCTGCGACAAACAGGTTGTCACTGACTCCAAGGATATTGCCCCAATTTACATTAGCTGAAAGCAAGTATTAGGATTTCTAATTCTTCATTCTTTTTTTGTTTTGATCCAAGATATGTCTTTTCCAGATAAAGTAGTGGATATACTCACTTTAAGCTGGCAAAGCACAAAAATACTTTGTATAAGCCTCTCTTTCTCTAGCTATGACTGGGCAGTTCACCAGGCTCCTACTACAACCTTTATTCAACCCAAAGACTCTCTCTCAGACCCAATCTTTCTCAGGGACAACTTTTAAATTTGTCACCATCATTCCACATAGGTGCTTTGTCATAAGCCCTGCTATGAGATAATGCATCCAAACCTTTTAGCACAGCCTCAGGGAAGCCCTCGAGGTGAGCTGATACAACCCAGGGTTCTGAGGGAGGCCCCAGGTTGTCAACTCTTTGACCCTGGGAAGAAGAAAAAAGAGAAGAATTAAGGTCTTGTCTCCTCAACAAGAGGAAAGAAAGTTTTAATGGTTTTTAACGGTTGTAATAATTTTTTTAACAATCAGTGGGAGAGTAGTTTGCATCTACATATTACAGGTTACAAATGTCACAAAGCCCACCATAACTCTTTAAGATGAGCTTAAGCTCAGAGGAAGCAGTTCTGGCAACTTCAGGTCAGTTTCAATAAAGGTTTACTGCTTGACTTGCAGCATCTAGGGTCACATTCACATCATCTGTGAGAAGTAGCTAATTTTGACATCGTGGCTTCTATGGCGTCTAAGCTGACAGAATCACACCATGGTTGAAGTTGGAAGGAACCTCTGGAGGTCGTTTGGTCCAAGCCCTCTGCTGAAGCAGGACCACATAGAAGGGATTGCCCAGGACTATGTCCATATGGCTTTTGAATATCTCCAAGGATGGTGACTCCACAAGTTCAAGAAAACTTAGTCAGATTGAAGATTTAAGTTCCTCATGCACTGTGTGAAAGAAACCAATTCTGATACCCAAGCTACCCAGCCATAATAGGTGTGCAGGATCTACATCCTATTATCTATGTGCATGTAAAATATTAGCTTTCAGGGTTTTTTTTTTTATTTTTTGAAAGAGCTACCAGTTCTCAAATCTAGGAGAAAACCTGAAACATCTGAAAAAGGGTGTGAAACTCAAACAAAGATTCAGTTGCCTCGATGTAAGTTTTGTGTGTTGTAACAGACAGCCAGCAATGTTTGACATCCAGCAGAGCTGGCTTATAGAAAGGCCTTACCTTTCTACAGGAGCTGGAGGCCAAATAACATATTCCACAGCCTACAATGGCAGGGAAGTTGGAACTAGATGATCTTTAAGGTCTCTTCCACCCCAAACCATTCTACAATTCTATGAAGATGCCTACATGTAGGGAACTGATGTCAAATAGAAAGAAGCTGAGTTTTGTGTTTTGCAGTTGTAAGATCTGTCTCATGACTAATGGATATACAGAGCTGGCTTTATTATAACGCAACTTTTTATCCAGAAATAATGTCCCCAAAGCTGTCCATTTGACACCATGCTCCAGGTCACCACTGTAAACATGGGACTAGTTATTCTGCAGCTGTATTATTTTCCTGTCCATTAAAATGAGAATGAATCCATAATAGAAAATATTTGCAAAACAGCAAAGAGACATGAAAACATAAAAGAAATAGAACCATAACATGAAACCATGCTATGCAGCCTGCACAGGACTTTGGGACTGAATCTAATTCAACAACCCATCAACATCTAAGGACTCATTGGACCTAGTCTGCTGCTTCCAGGACTCATGTTAGTGCATCATGGCAGTGCTAAATCACATCTCCTAAAAGTCCAGGTTTGTTTTAAACATGGTGATCTCTACACAGCACTGCTTTGCATGGTGTGGACTTGTGTGGGCAGAGCAGGATATGCCATTATACATGACACTGTCAGTCTTCGTGATTGTGTTGCTATTCCCATATTCCTCAATTATATCCTCTAAGCTTTAGAAGGAGACATCAGAAAACTGTACACAATCATTTTTAGAGAACAAGTCTAATGCAGGAAAAAGCTGAAAAATGTGACCAGAGTCCACCCTGAAAGATGTTCCCAGAATGTCAATGTCTGCTTATTTATAGAGCTATCCTTAGCCACATTTATTTATAGACCTGTTCTATGTCATACTTAGATTCATCTTATAGTTTTTGGATTTCTTGGAAATATCAAAATTGTACACAATTAACAGAAGCAACCATCTACAGAGGGGCAAATCCTACCTTCCTGTCCAGGAAAATGATTTTTGGCTGTACTGGAAGCTGCTTCTCTATTTCTCCATCTGAGGGCTGCACATGAACAGAGATGTTATAGGGTCTCACATACAAACATGTTCGTGGATGTTGTCTGCTTCCATTTCTTTCACATGAAAGGAATGTTTAAAAAAAAAAAAATCAGAAAACTAATGCTGGAAAACACACGTTGTTAGTCCCAGAGGTAAGTCACATCTTACCTAGGAATGACATATTACTTCCTGTTCGCAGCATTTTGTACCTCAGTAATGCAGGTGACAATACTTAATGTCTGTTTACAGTAAGAAGGAACTCTATACCAAATGACTACTTATTTACCTTATCACTTTGATTCCTTGGATGTGAGCAGCATGTATGGAAATACTGAACAGACATCAATTCCAAGCAGACTGCAGCACCAAACCAATAAAAAAATATCCTTTTGTTTCAATCCCCAATTTACAGATGGATAAGTGAGTAATCAACAAAATGAATTATTTCCCTGGTATCATATTGGGAGTATATGTCAGAGACAGGGATCTTATGGATTCAGAAACACAGTGCCCGAGTCCCAAATCCTTCCTTGCAGTGCACAGATAACAGTGGAGTCTGGAAATGCTTCCGTTCCAGAAGAAAGATTTCCAATGAACACCTTTGAACAGTTCCAAAACCAAAGTTTCAGTCCCTCCACACAAGCATAGCACTTAAAGGGCTTTACTTCATTTCTTTATCCTGCTATACCTCTGTTCTTACCCTTGTTCTTCTATGAAGCCTGCATAAAGAAATAGAGCAGTACAGACACCTCTCTGAAAGACACTGGGGGTGCCAAGACTGAAATTTAAATTGGAGCATCCCAGGAGAGGGTTTTTGTATTTAAGAATAAGAGTTAAGAATCAGTACTTTATTCTGAGCCTGTATCATTTCATTCCCTCTCCCGGTGCTTTGTGTCATTCAGTATCTCATATATATAATTTTATGTGATAAAATATATGTAATATATAATTAGACCCTCTAATCTGCCATTGCAGTGAAGAGGCTGGGGATTTGGTATTGTCTCGTAATGAAAGTGGGAAAGCTATTAATTAATCTCTAGTGTTTGCTTAAAGGTGTTGACAAACAGAAAATAAATGGAATATATTTCCTTTGTTTTACCTCAGATTTTTAGTTAGAGGTTTTGGTGTTTGTTTGGGTTTTTTTGTGTTTGTTTGGTTTTTTTTTTCCTGGCTGTACCATGCATTACAAACCCGAAACTGTTTATACTGCAGCTGGTGGGAAATACTGATCCAAACCACAGACACTGGGAAGATTAACTAGAGGTTTAAGGATACCTGCAGTCTCAGGAGCTAGCTCAAGGATTTACATTTGAGTTCTTATCTTGGTTCTTTGTTGTGCGCGGGAAAGTCTGAAAGGCAGCGTTAGGTTTGAAATCCATGTCAAATTCACCAGTGCTCCTATCCATCTCCTTCCACGAACGTGAATTCAGCATTGTGACTGAAACTCACTGCAGGCACAATACACCAAGACACTCCTGTTTTCATGGCAGAGATCTGCACTTTCGGTGAGCTCCCTGGCTCCAGCTGAGTCCAGACAAGTTTAGGAGAGTCTTGGCATCACTTCTGTAAACCCCAAAATTTTTCTCTCTCCAACTTCCTTAAAATTGCTAACAAATAAGAAAAGTGTTGGCATGAAATGCCTTGACTCCACACCCCAGGCCCTATATGGTAAAACCGCGCTCATGTTTTAAGGAAGGCTGCTGGAAAATGTGGTTGTAGGAAGCGGTTCCCACTCCCTAGGGTGAGTAACAGCAAAGAAAACATACACATGCACGCTTAAAAATTAATATCTGTTTGCAGGTAGTTTGAATCCAGCTAACAGAGCACATGGTGTTGATATCCCACATGGTCCAACCTGACTTGCTGGGAGGGAGCCCCTGCCCTAGGGAGCAGCCCTGCACATGGCAAGTTGTGTTAACCGCGAGCGAGCGTCAGCGTGGAGGAGTAGGAAGAGAGTGGAGCAGCCTGCTGATCCCTGGTGATTTATGCTGGAAGGAAAATAGGCTTTCCTGGTATTGCTCTGCAGCTGGGAGGGGGGGACAGACAAGCATGCCTGTAGCCTAGCAAGGCTTGGAGCGAGGAGACCTGCTTTCCTCCTGATGGGCAAGAGGAGCATGCTGTTGTGTCACTGCCCTCAGGTCTCACGCTGGGAAGGAGCAGGCTGGTTTGCAATTCCCCGCTGACAGGGCTCAATGGGGAGCAGCTCGGCTGCTCTGTGCCTTGCAGCTCTTCTAAATGTGGGCACAGCGGGCAAGCAGGAGCTGCTCATGATACCTTAGTCAGCAAGGACACCCGGGTCAGGGTCCCAGATCCTTTCACCATCAGTGCCAACCTGTGTCTGCAGAACATGCTGAGACTGCAGGAGAGCAACTCTCTGCTCTTCAGTAGCAAGGAAGTTGGAGGTCGTGGAAAGTCAAGGGTCTACTGTGGGTGTTAAAGTATGATTGAGAAAGTGATGATTGAAAAAACTAATATCAACTATAATAATAATAATAACAATAACAGTAATAGCTGTTAACTTCAAGGGGAAAGGGATCAGATGCATGGACTGGGTCCTGAGTCCATTAAAATCAACAGATACATCTATATTAGAAAACATATATCTATATTGGAAACAACAAGCCTTGGCACTGAAACTTGATCACTTCTACTGTTTACCTGCCAGTCCATCACAAGCTGTGGTCCAGGCTCAATAGTAAAATCCAGGACAACTCTCAGTCTAGGAGCTAATACAGTCAGAGAATATTGTCACCTGACTGTTTGGATGAGGCCACCCTGAAATGGTGGCTGAGAGAATATAATTTAATGGACGTAGGCTCATCCATATCAGCTGGCCATGGTGCCAGAAAAGAGTACCTGGCATATTTAATTTCCTAATAAACACAGACAATGAAACAAATTGAACAAGCTGTCTGGATATGTCAGCAATGCTAGTGTGGCAGCATCAGTATATCCCTGGAAGGGTAAGAAGATTGGGAAGAATTTGAGGAATGAACAATATGTCAAAATGTGTCATGGTCAAGCCAAAGAGATTTTTTTTTTTATTATTATTCTTGACAAGGCGGTGATTGCTGGTGAAGACAGGCTACAAGAAAGAAGATGATGTAGTCTGGACAAGGCAAGCTGAGGACTTGCGTAAGGCAAGGTAGTTGCAAACTCACCAAAAGGGCTGTCAGGATTTTAGTATCTTTGGGGGAGAAGTGCATTCTCATGTCATGTGGTGAGGAGTTTAGCCAGACATAGGGTACCTTTGCTCTCTCAGCTGCACTGTTCAGAGCTTTGTCTCCCCCTGCAGATCTTATGATTAAGTAATTGGGACAGGGAAAGAATGACACAAGCATCCAGATGTTGGGGAGTTGGAGATCATTCCTACATTAAGCAAAAGGGCTTTATTTTGAAAAGGATGACTTCTATTTCCACAGACACTCATGTTTTCCCACGGTATAGACAGAATTCAAAGCTAGAGAAACAAACTCCACTGGAAAGCAGACCAGCTTTCCCTGACAACAGAGAGACAATAAATATATAATACTGATCATATCTTCTTATGAGGACTAGGCTAATGGTCTACACGGGACCCATGGCGTTAAACATTACTGATGACTCCCCTCTTGTAAGTAGGTTGAGTCGATGACACTAAAATTCAAAAACCTAAGCACCTAAATGTATATTCTAGTCAACACCATCAGGGAGTTTTGGATGAAGCCATGTGTCCATGGCCCTGAAGGTTAGATGCTGTGATGGTAGAAAGCTGACAAGAGAACATCAAGTAGTGCGGAGAAGTAACATGGAGCCCTACGTTGACAGTGAACTGGGATAGGAAGCAAGTAACTGCATTGCCTCTCTAGGCAAGGCTGGACAAGAGGATAATGTTTCTTTATCTGATCATTGTGAGGGTTTCCTTTCATAAAGAGAAGATGCTTTAGTCAGAACCTGGATATTTTGTGGCTGTTGAAAGCATCAGATAAGTTGATTAGACTGAAAAAGTCCTGATAAAGAGGTCCAATGCATAGTCTCTTGGAGTATGTGTTAAGTAAAATATCCCATCTTTTTGACCAACTTCTTCTGTCTTTAGCTTTTGGGGGCATGCTACTACCACCAGTTCTCCATTTCTCCATTTACTAGAGACTGCCCAAGCTCCAACTGGCTGCCAATCTAGCTTCCAGACTTTTTTTCCCCCATTTTACAAATCAGTAAATATAGTCACAGAGCATGAACACAGCTGCCCAGACACACACAGACATGTCTCCCACATAGGGCCAGTCTTCCCTCCCTTCTCAGCCAACCTTCATGTCGTCCTTTTCTATCCCAATAGCACCAAGAGCTGAAGGCAAGCAGCTGCCTGGTGGATGCAGCTGGAGGAGTCCAGATTCCTGCAGTCTGGATTAAAAAAAAAAAAAAAATAGAAAAGAGAGACTGAAGGGATCCACTTAATGGATCAGTTAGGAGAGAAGCATTCTCCAAATTCATTAGTGACTTCCATTATTTGCTGTAGATGAGTGGAAATACCCCAATTTACAAAGCCGCCTGTTAGTGGTGAGGAGCTAAGCCAGGCCTCCTCCATAACACACTCCTGAAGTTTACTGTTGGAGAAACGTCTTTTATTAAATGTAAACAGCATCCTGCCGGTGGTCAGAGCCTTGCCGCTGCTGCGTATCCCAAGGTAATACCACTTTAAGCTCCACATAAACTCTTAAACAGTTTCTATCCTAAAACTAGACCGTAGGTGGTACAGTTCTTTACGATATGTTATAATAGTGCAATAAATCTGTTAGCTTAAAATCGAATCTCCGTGGCCTTTTAGAGAAATCATCATTAAATGCAAGGCCCTGTTAATGATGCCATCCCAGTGAAATTGTTTAATCTGCTAGGGGGGTGAAAGGTCACCAAATGAATTTTTTATAATACATCAACTTGACACGCAATAGGGAAAACTGTAATAGATAAAAGCAAAGGAAAAGGGCACTGTCTTCTTCTGATAGGTCAATAGCAGCCAAGAGAGTCACTCATCCACTTTTCCTTCACTACTGTGCTCCTTTTCCATTTAATATGGACACCCAATTAATACCTCAGCACCATAGACAACCTCATTTTAGGTGAATTATAGCAATTTCTTCCCCCTTCTCCGAAATGAAAGTGATCACAATACATCATAGCATTGTGCGAATTAACGTTAATTGATTCGAGTTACCAAGCATTGATGGGCCACTTCTATAATCTGGTCCTTATTGGGAGCTGGAAGGGATGGAGGGAAGATTAGATTGCATCCTCCGTTGCTTTGACGACGGCAGTCACCTGATGGCTTGTTAGACAGTTGTACGCTTCTATTGCCGGCCCCAGTGGGGTCGTCAGTAAACTGGAGTGATGTCCAAACATCATTACACGCTGCTCCGATATTAAAGCAAAGGGATTAGCACCTTATTGCAAGCAACCTGGATTTGTCATTGTGCTGTCGTTATCCAATTTCCAGATGATAATGTGACTGTGGCCTGCGGGCGTGAGGTCCTACAGCCAAACCAAGGTGTTTGTGTATATATATACACGTATACATATATATATACATGCACACATCCACGCCAAAGACTCAGCACCCAAAGCTATTTAACCCTTTGCTCGCCAGATTCCGGCTAACGAAGCATGTGGAAGAATTTTCCTCCCTTTCCCATCAGATGCACAGCAGCAGTCAAGAGCACGATGTGACAGCAAAGTGGGCTGACCTGGGAGCTGGCATGGCCGTCACTCACTCGAATGTCATGCCAGACAAGACCCGCTGATTGAGGTGACACTGCTTACATGTTAAATAAGGTGCAGTGGGGAAAGGATCGGTCCCTTGGAGGCTTGGCTGGCACCTCCTCTCTGCTGTGTACACGCATCATGTAAATCATCGCCTTCACTGCAGGTTCCATTAATTCTTAAAGGGGAAAACAGATCCCTGTGTGACATGAGCAAGGCAGGTTTTGTTTGACAGCACTGGGGTACTGGTGATGGGACCAGGTCTCTTTCCAGTGCCTGAGAAATAGGATGGGGACCTTCCTGATTCTCCTAAATGTGTCCAAACATCCATAACTTCTGGGGCAAGATTTGGGAATTGGGAAAAGTTCCTCTTGAGCTGACCCCTTGTGTTTTCGACTGAGATTTAATAATAAAAACACCTCAGTTTCAAAGACCTACAAAGTCTGTTAGTGCTCCTTTTCCTGAGTCCCTCCTACCCTTTTCATATCCTCTGCTGTCCCCTGGTCTCCTTTCACCTTTCCCGCCTCCTGTTCCCTTCCCACAGAGGAAGACTATCAACATAGTCAAAGACGTGGTCTGGCATCATTATCACTGATACCACTTCCTGACATCACCAATATGCTGATAGTTCAGTTTTGATGCTCATTCAGTTCCTGGATTTTCTGCTAAAATTGCCACCAGAAGCAAAAATATTATCAAAATCTTTCTGATAAAAAAACTTCACCTCTGGGATCCAGATGGATTTCCCTCAACTCTTTTCCTGCACAGGCCTCCATCGTCATAATCTTCCACGCAGAAAGGTCTGCCTGAGTCTCCGTTCTTGATGACCAGTTACTTCTTGTTGACAGATCCCACCACTACCCACTTTCCCTCTTTGAAAATAATTATGAATTGAGAAGATAACAGTGAAATTCAACCTGACTGCTAAAGTGAAATATGATCACAGTTTTATATGACATAACACTATTTGTACATGTATTAGCCTCCACTTTACTCTGATGCTTTCTTATCCCATCAGTCCTAAAAATAGCCCATTACAGAATCCCACTTCTCTGATTAGAAACCTTCTTAGTTTCACCATAAAGTTATTAATGTGTAATTTTCCAGTTTTACTAAACTACTAAATAAATATTGGCCAAGAATGGGTTCAGAATACTGGTTTGGGCATGTGGGGGAAAAAAATCAAGAAAATAAAGTGATGCTGAATGGGAAATGGTCATCATCCAGTTCTATTGTCAGATTCTTCTAGTTAATTCTCTGAGGAGGAGCCGCCTTCTATTTTTAAATGCAAATTTACCTCTTGAAACTTTGCATTCATGTGTTTCGTGCTGTCATTGTTCATTAGTGTCTAGAGCTTCCTCTCTGGTATTTACTTTTCCAACATAATTTTACACATAGGATGATACCTTCCCTCAGCCTTCCTTTGTCAAGTTAAACAAACCAAATTCTTTTATTCCTTAAATCTTAAAATAAGCTGCATTTCCATGATCATCTTAAATGTCCTTCCCTATATCTACTTGAACTGAGTTTGTCTTTTTTATACCCTCTCTAGTGTCCCTGTGAACACCTGCCTTAATACTATGTAGCCTTAATTTTAAGGAGATTTTAAACTTACAGTTTAAGCTCCTAAGCATCACTTTTTCAACATCTTTTCTTCAAGGGTGTGTGGCAGATAAAACTTTGATAGGGCCTCAAGTGCTGCAGCTCTGAGGTCACGAATTTTAGCATCCTGCTTTTGCCTACCCACCAGATAAAAAGTTGGATCCCTACACAGGAAAAAAGTTGTCATCTCCCTTTTTTAAAACTCTGTGCAGTTCCATATACCAGCCTATCTGAAACCCAAGTACTCTGGTGTCAGCATGTGTCAGAATTAGGCTACTTTGGACTTCTAACCCTGCCTGCTTGTGCATATGTTGTGTGACACAGATAATTAGTATTGGTATGAGTAATTTCTCATTTAAGCATCTGCAACAGTACTGCAGTCTGAATGCACAGTTCTTTGATGATTTACTTCCCTTCGATTGCTTGTTCTGAGTCTCAAACACTGTTATTTCCTGCACATAGTTTTTCACATGCTACCCCAAACCTAACTCTTATTAAAGATTAATGCCTGCAAATTTCTTTTTGTAGCAGTTTAAATGTCCATAAAGAAGGAGCAAACTACCTTGTTCTAGTGTGGGGATATGGACTAAATGGCTTCTGATGACTGTCCATCTTTATATTTCTGATTTTGTATAAAGGCACCCGCACAGACACACACAATATATTTGCTGTTGTGCTCTCTTGTTCTTTCACTTTTAGATTTAAATTGTTTATAGGAAAACTTTGCAAAACAGAGATTTCTATCTGTAAATGCATTGCAGTGTATATTAATACACACTCACACGAAGCTAAAGCTATGTGACAGTCATCTCTCTGATTCTCCAGATGTGCAAGACCATAACAGCCACAGCAATCACCTCTGTCTTTCCTTGACAAACTAATGAGCCATGCTTGAGGTGACCCTAACAAAGGAGTTAAATTAATGTAAGAAACACGTTTAAATCTTCACAGACAAGTCATTTTTTTAAAGGATAGGCAATGTGATATGCGACTTACTGCCTAGCTACTGGACCACGGCAAAGTTTCCAAGTCTCCCTTCAGCCTCACTGTCCTGGCCTGCAAAGATGAACACCCAATCTCTGTTGGTGAAAGATATTTTTGCTGTTGTCTTGATGCAAGAGGAGTCACTAGCCTGAAACTGCAGGGAGACCGGCCCGGCAGGAGTGCAGGTTCTCTGTGCATCCGACAGCCTGATTGGATTTTGCACGACTCAGGGGTGAAAATATTTCTCTTTTCCTTTAGCTGAAAAATACATGGGAATACCTAGCCTGACTTGTAATCCCAGCCCCATTATCCTTGCCTGTGCTAGCATGTACTGCCTAAAGAGAGACAGATAGACAGTAGGGATACTACATGTCCCAACAGGAAAACCCTGATTTCATTTCACAAGTTATCTGTGGCCTTATTGCATCAGAAATGTCAGCCATGAGTAATTCCAGAAAAGCTATGACTGATGGGGAGCAATAAATAACACTGTAGAGGAGCTCAAGCAGCTAAGAATGGATGAGGTTTGAGCTGGTCCTATGATCTGGTGATGTTAGTGCTCTCTTGAGTGTACATCCCACTGAGACAATGAATCTGTGGCTTCAAGCTAGCACTGCTCTTACGTCTATAATGAAACAGCCTCCTTCCTAGGCACCTGCCTGGATCTTCACTGCTCAGCGTGGTTTCACAGGGCATGCACAGATGGGAAGGCAAACCCCAGCCCAAAATCCTGGCTTTTCCTGCTTCTTCTCCCTGCTGTACCCCCTCTTCCCGATGTTACGCTGATACATTCAGGGACCTATAGGCATTTCATAGGGTTCTGGTGAGCTCAGTCTAAAAAAACTAAACCTTGGTCCTTTCCCACAGTGTAGCTCTTGTTGCTCCTCTTGTTCTGATCATCAGTAACGGACACTGAATCAGGAGTCCCAGACCTGTCACACCTTGCAGGCTACGGCATGTCTTGGGGTGGCTTAAGACAGCATAGGCTGTAAAACTTCCTAGAACATTTTTTTGCTGCCCCATTTTGTAGTTTCCTACGTTTTAACACAAATACTCCCACTGATGTGTTAGTTCTGTTGGTAAGAATATTGTATATCTTCATAGTTTGGCCCTGATTTAAGATTTGATCTTGCAAATAAAAATTTCCCACTGTGCTTAATATAAGCACTTAAAAACCCCACACCAAACTAAACCAAACCGAAAGCAACAAACCAAAACCAAACAACAAAACAAACCAAAGATTCCTGCGGTCACAAACCGGTTTCCTTACTGTGGGTGTTTCACCACCAAAAGCCACACAGAGCACAGCAAAAATGTTCAGGGTGAATAGTAGTTTGAATCGCTAGCAACCAGCAGACACCAGGATGGTACAGGGGTCAGTGGTAGATGTTAGAGGACATGGTACTAATTAGAGAAAGTAAGTCTTAGACAAATCCAGTTTCTATCTTGCATAGATGAAATATGCTTATACTTGGGTAAGGCTCAGTAGTGCACAACATCAAAAAATAACATTATGCAATATCAAGAGAGTACACAATAAGGTTGCCAAACATCAAATCCCATTTCCCCTATTAAAAACAGATGGGATATTACCTTTTTCATATTTCCCATATGCTTTTAATACAGATTCAGGATCTGAGGCTGAAATACACTGCTCTCTGCTCCTTTCCCAGCCTTGCTCCTGACAGCCTCTGCTGCAGATAAGGGCTGCCATCTGGGCCATGCAAATAGGGCTGAAACAGGCTGAAAAGAGCAAGATGGGGACAGAAGAAGGGGGCACAGAAAAGGCTGGGTGTTGCTGTGGAGGAGAGAAAAAAATAACCTTTAAAAATTGAGTCTTGATACAGAACATCAATAAAAAATGAGTATGAACAAAACTGACCAAGAACTAGGTAACAGACAGAGCTCAAAAAGTAACTCCCATTAGGAAATTGCTGTAAAGTAAAGGGGTGTCCTGTGTTGTTCTGTCAAAATCAGATGTCTATGTCAAGAAACAAATATAGACATAAAATGCCCAGAAGGATTGGTCTGACTGAGGACAGTTAAACACAGGCACCTAGACTGTATTGTGTTGGATCTGGGCAAACAAGCTAGATGGATTTGGTCCTGGAAAGCTAGAACTAAAAAGGGATTAGCAAATACAGTGAGCAAACAGGATCGTGAGCTCTCCTATTTCTGTGGAAAAAATGGACTAATGGGATCATTGAATTCTGACAGTAGAAAATGGGATTTAGTAGCACTTTTGCATATGGCACTGATATGGAGGAAAAGTTGGCTTTTCAGACATACACACTTCAAAAAGGATTCAGAAAACAGAGACAAAGATGGAAAGAAACATTCTCCAGAACTCAAACCTTTCAATTTATTAAAAAGCAGACAGCTAAATGATTTGATTACTCTGGAGGTATCTGGAGGAGGAAGAAGAGTCAATGCCCAGAAACTCACTGATGTAACAGTGAAGGAAAGGACAGGAGACTCATGGGAAGCTGAAGACAGAGAGACTGACAAGAGAAAGTGGGCAAGTACTTGTGAAAGAAAAAACAGGGATAGCATCCCATATCAAGGCACACATTCATGTAGTATTGGAAATGTCCAGCTCTTCTGTTTTCAAGACCAGATGGTTTTCCAGAATAAGTACTATAGGTGATAACAAAAGATCAGCACTGAGGTACCAAAATCAACAGAAGTGGCCTGTGTCATGGAGGAGATGTAAATAGAAATTTAATAGTCTTTTTTGGCCTTACAGTTTAAAAGTACATGAACGATGGTTTAGACCTGCAAGTTAGTTAAGGCAACAACTTGTCTTTCATAATACATCTCCCGTGCTTCATCAATTTATAAACATTTGTAGATTTAATTGTTTAAAATTTAAGAGTGATTGTAGTCTGAACTTCCTTAGAAACATTGACTTTACCCAATATTTTATAGTTTAAGGCCAAGCAAGAACTCTGTTCCTGGCTTAAAGCATCACGGACACCTCTGCACTACAGAGGTCCATGAGCACCAGGATAATCACATCGTAATTCACACTCAGGAGTCCAGCTAGTACTTGGATATAGTGGAAAATTTATAACGTGTTTCACCATGGTTAGTCATGTTTCCATCAATGGAAAAGTTTCTATCTTAATAAGCAGATAGAGTGGTTAAATCACTGTGCTACACTTAAACCAGTGTCTGCTGATACTGCATCTGATACTTACCTACTGTCAGCTTTTGCTGGAAACAGTAAGGCAGGCTGAGTCACCATTAGGGTATCAACTGGCAAGCCAAGGCCTCTCTGAAGGTCTCCAGTCTGATGAGTGTTGATAATTGTTCTGGCCAAGGTCTGTAAGCTGTCACTTGTCAATTCTTTTCTTGGATGGCCTGGTGGATCACCAAGTTCAATGATGAGCACTCTTGATGGACCAGCTGCATCAGATGGCTGCAGAGTTCGAGTACTCACTGGTCCTCCTCCCACTTTCTGTGACCTAGACCTGCTATGGAAGGCTGTACAAAATGCCATGTTAGGGCAGTGATATTTCTTTTTGCTAGCATTGGCCGAGATTACCTTCAACATGCTTTCACCTCCCAAGACATGATGGACTACTCTGACTTGGTCATGAGCAACCTTCAAGAAATCAGCTAATCGACGTATCGTACTTGCTTCAAACTCTTCCCCAACAGCCTCAGTTACAGTGAAAGCCACAAGAAGGGACAGGCCAGCAACTATTTCTACAGGCTCCTTCTCATGCAGGAGAACATAAAGAAGATTGTCCTCAAAGTTAAAGTAATTGGCTCCCACCCCTTCATTCAGTGAGAAAGAAGATGGGGTTGGAGAGATGTATTTCCCTTGAAGGAAGACACGAAGGCTGAGTGGTTCATTGTAGAATATAGCAAGGGGCAGTCTGGTTGCATTTTGGCCACTGAGGAGGTAGAGTCTGAAAGTCAGAGGTACTGCGTCTGGAAAGCAGATGGTAGCAAGTTTGGAGGATGGCAACACAGAAAAGAAAGTAGAATGATGCTCTGCAGGATAACATGATGCATGTGATGTCACATCACTGAACGTGTCCATAAAGCTGCCAGTTATTGCTGCTATGGGAAACAGTCTCTGGCTGTTCATACTGGGGTCCAAGTTTTCTAGGATGACAAGCGCGTGATCTGTCTGTTTGCAGAAGTAGCCTTGTACTGAGGGCTTGAAGATACACTTGCTGTCATCTCTGTAAATTCCTGGAAGAAAATAATAGGAGATGGGGAGACAAAAAACATATGAATTGGTACAGACATCACTTCAACAATTTGTGGCATAGCTTCTTCTTTTTCAATTTAGTGCTCCAAGTCACTTCATTGATGCTAAATTTTTACATAGTTTTAAGAGGAGCCTGGGCACTAAGGGATATTAAATAGCTAGAAACCACATCTACCCCAAGATGTCCTTGAGCTGAAAATGGCTGAAGACTGTTAATGAACAACAGAAATATATGGCCACTGTTGAAAGAGTAGGTATGTTAAATAGACCTTTGGTTTGACCCACCACTATATTCCTATGCCCTTATGTATTCTACATTCTCCTGGTTCTAAGCCTGTACCAAGAAAACAAATCAAGGCATGATTGCAACTCTTTGGAAAGACCATTTAACTCTACACGAAGCCCTCTCATCCCACTCACAGGGACGGTATATCAAACAAAAAAATTTAGAAATGACCAGAATATCATTAATTTACTCCAGCGGTGAACTGCCTCACAAAGTTTTAGGGCTAGAAGAAAACACCAGATTTAAACACCTAGAAACAGCAAAGACCTTTACGTGTGCTCCAAGTGTCAGCTCCCATTGCAGTCAGTGGAAGTCTGGAGTTTAAATTTGTTGCCCACAGGCAGGGATCTAGTATCACATAGGATGCCCTGAGGTGTCTGAGACATGTGACACAGGGTCTACAGAAGATTTATGCCCTTCAAGGGTGGCAGCTGGAGGCTTGCTGGGATACCCCACAGCACCTGAGATTACACTAGACACACATTTATGGTAACTGAAACACTGCAAATTCACTGGTGTCAATACAGAAAATTCAGTTTAGAAAGCGATGAAGTTCACCTTAAAATACTATTTTTTTCAGCTGGATCATCCTTTGCAATCCTCTGGCTTCACTGACAAGAGGATCCTGTCACCTAAACATAAGTGCACAGTGTCACCTAGGCTTGTTAGGGTAGCTACAACCTCTGTAAGTGTAACACACGACCCATGGAAGTACAAGAAGCACTTTAGGTAATATTTTAGGTATTGTTTTACTGAATATAACAGAACCTAAAACACTTCCATATATGTCAGAACTTGCCACTGAATCCCATCCCAAACATCTGTGGAGACAAGTCAAGAGGAACCCTTTATGGAAGGCTCTACACAGAAGAGATGTGATCCATACAGTCTTCTAAGTTAGGGCATGCTCCATCTGACCAAGCGTAGGTCTCTGCTTTAAGATGAGAGAAATTGTGCCTTAGGCTATAATGGTGAGATCATCACTGATTATAAAGAGAGAATAAAAGTAAATGAGTTCAGATATAGGCACCAAAACCATAAACATTTCTGCCTGGAGCATCTTAGCAAAAGATGTGTTTCTGTTTTTCCTTCCTCTCTTCAAAATAAAATCAAAGGAGGAATTTGCTGTTGTAGTCAGCTATAATCCCCCTTCTTTTTTCTTTCCCTAGTTAGCTGTGCTGATGAAAGTGGTAGGCAACGCATGGCCAATGTCTAAACTCTGTGCTCCTCATTCAGCAGCTCTAGGGGCATGCAGGCAGACCAGCAATGCCTGGTGCTGGTCAAAAAAAAGGAAGGGTCAGCAGCATCCCTTAAGAATCACGATCATTTGGGATGAATAAAGACATATCCCCCTTATCAAGGAGAATTTATAAATGTGAAACTCAGTGCTAGAAAAAAACAACAGATTCCTGGAAGAAATTAACAACGAGAAATCAGTCAGGGCTGTGCGTATAGCCACATCTCGATGCCTGAATCCTGTGGACACTTACCTATGATTTATTTCAAGGGGATTCCTCGTGTGCAGACCGCTACCCAGGTCTGCGAGCATTTCCCAGAATGAGCTCTCAGCTTGCACATCACCGAGGAAAGCAATGAAATTACATAAATGCCAAGTTCTGTGCAGGGAGGAGGACCAAGTCAGATAGGATCTGTGCAAAAGCCCCTATTTTTAAACACCAACATACTATTTTCTCTCCTTTTTTTATTTTGCCTTTCCCTTTTTTTTTTTTTTTTTTTGCTTTATCAGTGTAAGTATTTTGCTATCAGCGTGTGCTGGGGGCAAATGGCAAGGGAGAAGCAACTCCCTTCAGAAGCAGAAGAAGCACCAGACTCAAAGACATTCGGTGTCGTCCCGGAGTGCTGGGAGGATACACCCTGCAGCAGGCAGCCAGTCCACAAAGACTGACAGATCTCATCGTCTGCTCTCCCGGAAATCCCTCCATCTCCCCCCCCGGTGACATTTCTCTTGTCTACAAATGGGATTTGCTGATATTTTGTGATTTCCCAGGACTTTCCTTTGCCTTGCCTGCCTTGCAAAGTGGGTTTGCTCCATTTCCTGCTCACACGCACCCGTGCATGCACACATATTGTTGCTTGTCTCCTTCCAAATGGCCTTATCTGCCAGTCACAATTTCTGCAGCCTGCAATTTCGATCACTTTTAAATGAAACCCATGCTGGCCTTAGTAATCATAATGTCATTTACAATTTACCACAAAACATGTTTATTTAGTTAGTAGCACATTGGAGAAAGAGAACTCCATATGAACTCGCCGCTGAAGCCCTAATCTGATTATTTCCTCATGAAAATCCAAGCAGGGGTGCTTGTAAGAAGGGTCTGAGAGGAGAAGGAAAAAGTGAGTCCTGGCCACAGCTGACTCTCATAATCAATGCGAATAGATAAGTGACGCAGCATGGCAGGGCCAGCAGCTAATCTGCCCCAGGGCTTTCCTCTGAAAAAGGCCAGAGTGGACAGGACTTAATAAATACTGAGTGACCACTGAATATTGGGCTGACATGTGCTATTTACATTGGTGATGAACAATAACAGTGATAAATTCCAGAAGCATCCCCCCGCAATGGGTGAAATTAGATTAAACAGGTTATATTTGTATGTGCACGTGTGTTTGCACACACGTGTGTGTGAGAGGTGGGGGGACGATGGGGAATAAAGAGAAACGTGGTGAGTGTAAGTCAGCTGGGGACCCTACAATTAGGTGGGAAAGATGGAGAAGTTGTTCATATCTGTAGCAACGTGTCGATGGATGAGACTGAACATCACACCAGGAGCTACGTGCATCCAAGCAGAGGAAGAGGGCACGTGTGCGTTGGGTGCTTTCATGGGCACGTGCGCCATGTGCGTGTCCCACTGGGTGCATGAAAGACAGAAAAATAAGATGTGGAGAGTGTGTGTGTCCACCCTCCTCATCTATTCCCTCAGCCTTAGTGAGCAGACTTTTCTTTCCGCAGATTCCCCTAACATCAAGTTTATTATTTAATTATATATACGCACGCACACACATAAACACACAAACATATATCTATGAGATTTCAGCACTCAGGTTGCTTCTAGGGTTCCTGACAAATATTAACTTTGTGTCAATATTTGTCCTTCCTGTCGTGAAATGAGGATTTTCCACCTCATTTCACATTTGAAAAGAAAAATGTGCCAAGGGGGTCCTCTTTGCTTAGGAAAAAAAAAACCACCACCACCAACATCTCATATCCCTTATTTAGAAAAATGGAGCAGGAGGGAAGGAGGGAAGAGTATTTTTAAAATAGATGTTTTGACTTAAAGGCACATAGAGTCCTTTGCAAGTCTTCTGCCTTTTCTTTAGTTCCCCAGTACCAAATAAATAAAATAAAATAAAATAAATTCTACATTTAAAATTGAATGAAATACATCAACATTAATGATTTTCCCCTTCAGGTTAACATGACCATTTCCTTCAATAATTTTTACCCATTTCATGATAGATTTCACAATTCACGGTACAAGGAAAAAATATAGTTGTTTTTTGACAAAAACAAAAGGCAATGTCAGTTTTTTATCAAAATAAAATAAATCTCCCGCAATTTTCTTTCCATCTGACTGGATTTGCCCGTCAGTTATTTCTAATTTAACTACAATTATAGCTACAAAAATATAAAAGCAAGTAGGGGAGGAAGGGGGAGGGGAGAGATAAATGGGACACTATTTAGAAATCGCGATTCACTGGCCTTGGGCTGGCCAGCACATATCTTGGCTGAGGGAGAAATATTCATCAGCATTAACTGTTCCTTTTGACCTGCTGACATTCAAATGTGAAATAATAATTAAAAAAAAGGGGCCTAGCAATAGGACCTTAGAAACGTAGTGAAGGTAAATTATTCTGAGGTCAGTCGGTTTTGCTATACAAAAGGTTTTCTATGTTTCCTGAGTTCAGATGTTCCGCAGAAATAATTTTGGCCCCAGATCTCCTGTGTAATCCCTGGCACAGGGTCCTCATGCCTACGTACTCATCCTTTGAAAGCGATGGCTCTGCAGACACTGATCTTGTAAATACTCAGGTAAGGAAAAATAAGCCTGTCTACTTCAGTGGATGGTGGGACAAGGCATCCCCCATCATTTTTAGAAATATCACTGACTGTAAGTTAGGGATATCACTTGATTGAGTTTGCTGGTGTTCTCAGGGGGATAAACACATAGATCTGTGATGCCAAGTAGCTCATTTGTGGCGTGTTTCTTGCAAGGTCTGTGTTGGGAACACATGCATAGGACTGCAGGGTGGTGTATGTGCTTGCTCATGCATTTGTGTACATACATGTGTCAGATGCACACACATAAATATATACTCATAGCAGGGACTTTGTAAATAAAATGGGAGTGATTGCTTTAGGTGATTTGCTTTTAAAGAATATTATTTCAGAAGGAAATGAGTCTCATAAGATCACACTGTTTGGGTTCTTATGGTCTCCTGTTTATCGTTCCTCCATAAAAAGCTTTGAACCCCCTGGCCAATTTCAGTCACATTGGTGGACTCAAAGATACTATGTTCCTACAACTTTTGCATAAGTAGGTGCCCAAGTAGAGAAAAGGCAGTTGTTAGTGCTTTCACTGAAGGAAAAACTGTAACATAAGCTCACTCTTAGTACTGATTACAGGGTCTGCATCAAACCTTACCTTTCACATACAAATCCATAGAAAATTAGGTGTAGTACATGAAGTATTTATTTTTGCATTCACAGTTTACATTCATTGATATGGCTGCATGACATTTCTGTGAAATCAAGCATTATTTGCATCTTTCATATGTTTATCATGTTAGCACCAACCCTTCAGAGCTTCCCCATACCTAAGAGGTAAGACACATAAAGACACATATATTACAGATGATAGTGTATCGTTCCAAGTTATGAACAAAATATTGCAGTTTTCCAGTCCCCAAAGACCATAGTAATAATTCATTCTTGAGCTTAAAGCATAAGTGCACAAGTAAAGTCTTAACAAGGGGGACCAGAAGCCCACTGAGGCCAGGATGCTCTCCAACAGTGATCAAAAAGAGTCATTTAGAAAGAGTATGGGAACAAAACATGCATATAGCAATGTTCACCCAAATACTTCTCAAGCTGTCAGTGATTTCAGGTCTCTTGAGTCAGAGACACCATTTTTGGTCTTTGTGTTTGATGTAAAATATCAAACCTGTCTCACAAAATTGTGAAAAGCTGTGTAGAATAGCCTAGCCAGGAGAATATAACTGGAGTCCTCTGAAAGGAGGTGGGTTGGTAAATCTGAAGTACCCTTTAGTGAGGTTGCCCAGACCAGGCCTTGGGTCATGGTAGAATTAAGGGATGTTACTTATGGTGCCACAGAAATTCTCAAATACCCTGCTGCTACTGCAAGGTGGCCACATCTGGAAATACCTTGTCTGTCTGTGACCAGAAGACTAGGCTGGAACTGAGCTGTTATGGTTTTGCATGCATCAAGACTAGCAACATAGCTAGCTCCAAGGCCAATTCCTTGTCCCTGAGGCCAGCCAGCATGGCACACCCATACTATGACAGTTACTGACACTCCAAAAGATGGTGGCCAACTCCAAACAACTCTTTTTCATGGAATCACAGAATGCTAGGGGTTGGAAGGGACCGTCAGAGATCATCTAGGTTTAGATTAGATATCAGGAAGTTTAGATTAGATCAGGAGGTTTAGATTAGATATCAGGAAGAAATTCTTCACGGAGAGGGTGTTGAGGCACTGGAACAGGTTGCCCAGAGAAGCTGTGGATGCTCCATCCCTGGATGTCTTCAAGGACAGGCTGGATGTGGCTTTGAGAAACCTGGTCTAGTGCAAGGTGTCCCTGCCCATGGCAGGAGAGTTGGAACTAGATGGTCTTTAAGGTCCCTTCCAACCCAAACCATTCTGTGATTCTATGATCTAGTCCAACCGCCCTACCAAAGCAGGTTCACCTCGACAGTTGGGCATGAATGCATCAAAGTGGGTTTTGTGTATTCCCAGAAAAGGAGACTCCAGAAGAGTTTCTGACTGTCTAATTTCTGGAAAGTGCCTAGCTATTGTTTGGGAGACTGCTGGGTTACCCGGAACCAAATTGGTTTCGGACATGTTCTCTTGATGTGGCAGGAGTGACTGGGAAGCTCCAGGGCTCATAACTTAGCATTGATGAACTCATGAGAGGTAGACATTGAG
>NW_010263544.1:0-16004 GCF_000690775.1 Eurypyga helias | reverse complement strand
TTCCTGCTGCTGTCAGCACTGGCCCAGAGCATCTTGTCCATCATTTTATTAAACTTAATCGGAAAGACATAATTAGGGTGGACTTTTGTCCACATTATCATTAATAATTAGGGAACTTGAGTCATTTTAGCCATGCTGACAACACAAAGTTGCCCATAATGTTTATTTAAGGAATAAATCCAATATGGTGACAAAAGACGCACTACTTGACACTTCATTGTGCATGGAGAGAGAAAGGATTAAACAATCTATACTTCATGAGTCTGTGCATTTACATAAAGTCCCCAAAACTGTGGTACATTTTTCACCCTTAAATTGTAACCCTGAATGAAGGAGAGATGTTGCAGGAGTCATTACCTTAAACCCTGCTGCAATGCAAAGTGTGGCATGGGAAGAGGAGTGAACAGGACAGAGTGAACCCTCATAGAACAGCATGGGAGGGAGAATTTGGGTCTCCATAGCCTTCCTGAGGGCTATCAATATACAACTCAGAGGGGGAAATAATGGCTTTTGTGCAGCACTTAGCAAAAATTACCCAGGGCCCTGTCTGGAGCTTTAGATGCTCTCTTGAAGCAGATAATATAAACAAACTATTCCCATAAACTTTTTGACTTCATTAACCATTATTAAAAGAGCCAATAACTAGGTGTGATTGGGATCCTGTCTCCCAGGAAAGATGATTAAAAGAGAAAAAAGCAAACAGAAACATCTTTTGGTCCAAATTATTAGCCCTTTGAGAAAGCATGCTCTTCTGCAGGGATCAATTTGTTCATCATATTGCTACCAAAGCTTTTCGCGCTATGTTTCCCTTTAAGATAATCCTGGTTTCCTTGGCATGTATTTAAATCCCAGGAGGATTTTGCTGTCCTCCTGACCAACAATCCTGTTGACCAAAGCTTTAGTCAAATCGATACTCAGGGCTCAGCCTGCAGGCGAGGGGCAGCCAAAGGCAGAGCCTTTGCTGACGCATTTCCAGTCACGGTCTCTCCGGCCAAGGAATGATAAAACTACCACTGCCACCCGAAAGAGCAATTTCCTAGGATGCCAGAGCTGAAAATGAACGTGGCTGTGCCATGCAATGCTCTGAGCTGTGGATATAATGAGTTTTGAATGGGAAGTCCCGGACACAATAAATCTGTGCCATATGTGACCATTTCCTGTGTCAGTTCCTTTCTCATAACCAGTGGAGGCTTCGCCCTCCCCCTCACTTTCCCTTTCATGACCCCACACCAGGGCTCTGAAATCTTTCAGGGCTGCTTATGGGCCCCAGGCCTTTCCACAGCAGTTGCATAAATAAATGAGTTTGACAGCAAACATCATAACGGTTAGCTGTAATGTGTGCTCCACACAAGTGCTTGTGCTACTCACTGGAGAAATGGGGGAGGAAAGAGCTTGGTTTGTTACTGCAAACAAAAGTATGTTCTCTGACAAGTGGTGAAAGAATTAGTCAAATAAACTTGAACTCTATTAAGACCATCGCTGCCAGGTTTTGTTATAGATGGGAAGGTTCTTTCCCTCCTTGGCCTGCAGTCACTGCAAAGACAAATCATCCTTTTCTTCTGCAAAAATAAAGTTAGGGGATAAAATGAACAGCATCAAATTAAAATTTGCAAGGAACTCCACTTTAGTATTATTTTTATCATTTCTTCCCAATGAGAACAGTTCTTTAGTCCTGGGAACAGACTTGCAGAGACCGAATAATTTTCCATTAGAAGTGGGCCAGAAGGTAAACACTAAATACCTACAGACTTTGGAAGCATTTGGGTTAGAATTAAACTTAAAAATTACAAGTGTTTTTATAAGACATGGGTGAAGGAGAGGACAGAACAGAGTTCAGTATTTCCCTAAAACTATTTTTCTTTTTTTTGTTCATTAACACATCAAATATTTTCACTAATCAATAACATTTCTCTAATTTTTCAGCTTTACCTGACAAATTATGATATTTTTGTACTAGGTAAAATTTTTCTGTAAAAATTTTTTTTAACAGACACACTTTTAAAAAAAAAACGTATTTCAAATATCTTAAATTCAGCCCAGAGAGTTGGGCTTGTTCACCCTGGAGAAAAGAAGGCTCTGGGGAGACCTTATTGCAGCCTTCCAGTGCCTGAAGGGGCTACAAGGAAGCTGGGGGGGACTTTTTCCAAGGGCCTGTAGTGACAGGACAGGGGGTAACGGGTTTAGATTGAAAGCAGGGAGGTTTAGATTAGATATCAGGAAGAAATTCTTCCCAGAGAGGGTGGGGAGGCACTGGGACAGGTTGCTCAGAGAAGCTGTGGATGCCCTATCCCTGGAAGTGTCCAAGGCCAGGCTGGATGAGGCTTGGAGCAACCTGGTCTAGTGGAAGGTGTCCCTTCCCATGTCAGTGGGGTTGGAACTAGATGACCATTTAAGTCCCTTCCAACCCAAACCATTCTAAGATTCTATGATTCTTTCTCTCCTTCTCTTTTCCTTTGCCCAGATAAGCTTTAAAATATGTTAAATCTTATTTGTACCTGCCTTGACTGAAGACACAGTCCTAGAGCCTCTGCTCTTGACAGAAAGGTTTGCAAGCACAAGAGTAACATTATTAGTGTGATTTTCAGCAATATCAGTCGTGTATGGTCTGGGCTATGGAGTTGAATCTTAAAGCAGAAGGATTTCATTACAGGTACAGATAGCTATATTATGCCATGACATATTTATGAGAATGAACAGTAATGGGAGGCAAGTGTTTTAAGCCTTAGAAGTCAAAATCAATCTGAAAGCATAGCACAGAATCTGAACACCTATGAAAACATATTGAAGAGCTAAAATTTGAGATACAAAGGCTAGAGTCATTATCTGAGCACACAGAAAGGGATTCATCACATTAATTTTAGCTGCCTAAATGTTAAGCGTCTAGTCTAAGCTAATTGTCTAGTCTAAGCTGTTCATTTAGATGATAATCATTAGAGAAGAGAGAGGCACTTTTAGAGGGTCATTCATTCCTGCCTTCCTTTAGATGGATTGTGTAATTTCTGGAGGTATCCTCCTCTACTGAATCTGTGGGAAACGTAGACAGTGAGTTTGGGTTGAAGGCCAGTACTTGGACAGCTGAAATCAGATGAAATGTGTCCAGATCCTAACAATGCAGCTAACAAGGCTTGCAGAACAGCTAGAGTAATAGGAGTTCCTACTCTGAAATAAGTGGGAAATTATGACTCTGTATATACTTCTAAAAGTAACTGTCTTCTGTTGTTAAAGTGGCTAAGCCTCTGGATGCAAATATTCCCACCTCACAGTAGGACTGGTAGCCTGGTGCAGTCATCCTGCACGCCATGTCTCTCTCTGCCCCTGAGCAGTACGGTTCACAAAGGAAACAGAGGGTACACTGGGTAAAATACCTTGGAAAGCACAGAAATATTTGTATTTATTTAATTTATTGAAAAAGAGACACCTGAGCAAACACGAGAGCCTGCAAAACTAATTTCTATCCTCTGGAATTGGCATGGGTGCAGGGATGGAAGGTGACAGGTTTCAAACAACACTTCCAAGAAAATCAAGTGTGTCTTTAGTCATAGTCCTAAAATACCATGCCTACATCAAATCTCATGACAAAATATGTCAGAAGAGATTTCTATGTGTTGTTTATTTCATCCTCTTGCTCAAAACAGGGCTAACTACAAAGTTAGATCAGGCTTCTTGGGGCTTTATCAAGAATCACAGTGTATCTACATTATAGGCTTCTATATGTTTACGAGGACAAAACTCCCAGCTTAGAGTACGTCCTTAGAATCTGCCAGAGTTGAAAATTACTTGAAGAAATTCTGTGATCCTAATGACATTCTCATACCTAATTTCACACACATGCAAAATAGTTTGAAGAAACTTTGAGTCTAACTTTTGCAAATAGCTGTTATACTCATGTGTGCTTGTTTTAGATAGTCCAAGGCCTGTTCCTTACCCTGTCAAAGTCTTCTGGAAAGCTCCAATAGTGAAAGAGTAGGTCTGGACCTGGAGCTCTTGTACTTTACCAGACAGTGTTCTTCATATAAATATGAATGAATTCAGAGTCACACTGATTCTGGCTTTGTGGTATGGCGCCCATGGAGGAAAGGCATAATTACATTGGTGGAGCATTGCAAGCACCCATGCAGTCCTGACCGTCCTGCTCTAACTAGTAGACATCACTCCCTTTGCATTTTATTCCAGACTTACTAGTGATCCGTTTGAAATTTCAGACAGCCCTTGGAGTTATTTTGGCCAGGGAGTATATTTAAAACTCATTGTGCCTAATGTTGTCTTTCTACAATTGAGAAGTAATCAGGAAAGACGTGAAAATAAATAGACAAGTGAGAGGCAAAATGAAATATGAAGTGGCTAGAAAGGAGTCTGCTCTCTAATGTATTTTTTCAGCTTATTATTGTAAAAGCCCAGAGCAAAAGAATAGCTTTGAAGAGTCTTTTGTTAATAGTGGAAAGGTTGTCTTTTTATTTTTCTTAACTTTTTATTTATTAACCATGCTGCACAGGGTACTTCCATAAATGATGGCTGGGTTTCAGGTTACAGGGACATGTTTAGTCTGAAAACATCCCAGCCTGCAATGGGAAACAGAAAAGAGAAGTAACGGCACATCATATGGTGCTTGAAGGAACTAAAACCAAAGCCCATTTGTTCTCTGCTTTTCCCTGTAATTTCTGGTGGTTGAGCTTGCAAAGGTTGGGATGTCTCTGAATGGTGAAAATGCATTCCCAGCAGGCCACTTCCTCAGGTGGTCTGTTCAATGACAGCTTGATGCTTAGGCCAATATAAAACAGCTGATGATTTGACCCTATCATCTGAGAGGAAAATTATAAAGCCTCATTCCTACATGGGGCAATGATTTCATCCTCCAGAGAGGTGTGGGGAACAAAAGAAGAGCTATTGAGGCTGCGTACCTTATGCTCAAGCCCTAAAACATGACAGTCAGTAACATTATTGTGACTCAGTGTTGGGGTACTATGTATTTATTTATCATTGCCCCAAAAATGTGGTTAAATGTACAAATATTGCTACAAAATATCAGTCAAAGCTATCATGTAGGAACACACTGGATGGGCATGGAAAACCGGACAGGTGTATTAAGATTTGTTTCTTTGAGACTCTTCAGTGCTTTAGCACTGATGAAATATGAATGTGGAAATAGAGTCAAGATAGGCAGAGCAATGTTGGATTCCCAAAGACCACATAGCTCAGGCATCCTGCTGGTATTTAAAGGATACCCTTCATGCATTATAACAATTATTATTTAATTTCTATGAAAGGAAATGCCAGTATGGAAATATGTGGATCTGTTTTTGTGACATAACACCAGCACTGCCAGACATAAATAAGATGAACACAAGTATGATTTTCACTTGTTTATCCCTCAGCATCAACTATATCAGGATATATTTCTTTTTTCAGGCATACCAATTGAAAATATCAGCTGGCAGGCTGTCTACAGGAACCAGAATGTGGCTTTATACTGGTTTGGGCATCAGAAAACATTTCTCAGTTCCCAGAGTGACATGAAGAGCCAAGCCAGTTTGAAGAACCTACAAAGAGACTGTCAGGGTTTGGTCAGTTTTCACATCCTCACCTGGTAATAGTAGGAGACACCATGATAATGCCTGGTTTCACTAGTAGGAAAAGGCTCATTCCAGAGCCAGAGTACATTAAGTACTAAGACCAATCCAGCAGGTAGAAGACGGGTCCAACGCAGTTCCACATTTGTGTTGCCTTGTCAAGACGTCTGGGCTATAATCATTCTCCATGAAAGCCACAGGAAATCTGTATAATTTCCCTGGGGAAGAGCTCTCCGAAGAGATCTCACTTTCTAAATCCTGCCTAAATGGGTGGTATGTTATATCAGGCGCATGTTGTCAGTGGTCAAAAATGAATTCACATTTTCTTGCACATTATGTTTCCTTGAGATCCACAAAGGGTTAATAATTCTGGCAGCACTGTATTCTGTCTCCTGAATACACAACCAGAAGGATGTGCTGTGGAAAGGTTCCCTGGGCTGCCAAGGACATTGAGGAGAGAAGGAACATAAGGGAATCTTGACTTTTTTTTTCCTTTTCAGTGGCTATCATGGAACGGGAGCTCAGACACAGAGGCCTCAGAAGTAGAGATCTGAATTTAATAAAGCTGTCTGGAGGGGAAGTGAGACAGAGAAAAGAAGATCATGGAGATAAGAGAGGTAGAGATAGGAAGGGTGGAAAAGAAAGAACACTACAGCTGACTGGTGATGGCTCTGCCCTGTCAGACTCAAATGGGCAGAACTGAAATATTTGTTTAAGAGGTGGGATACCACTTTATTATGAAAAGAATAAGAAGGAAAAAAGAATATTTTCTGATTAGAACACATATACTTCCATGCCACTGTAATGAGGATAGGCAAAAGGCAAAGAAAGATAAAGATAATAGAAGGTGCTACAAGGAAATTAATATATCTGCTTGATTTCTTTGCATTTTGGGGGGGATCGGAGTGACCCCTGAAGTTCAGTACAGCTACCCCTACAGTATGCAAGCAGAATTAGGCCCCTGTTTAGGAAAATAACCTCAGTCAAGGTAACAATAAATTCCACAGTTTAACAAAATGAGAGGGTCTCTTTGCTTCACCACTTCTGCAACATTTCTCCTGTTTCTGCTTGGAGAACAAAAGTTAATTGACAGAGGGAGAAGGAAGCCCATCTAATCCCCACCGACACTGACAGCCCTCTCCACCAACGTACCTAGCTGACTTCTTTATAGAGAGCAAATGCACTCCCAAAGCTTCCATCTAGGGATGTTTTTTATTTTCTGTAAGATTCTGTTTGTTAGAAAACCCAAAAAGACTCCAGAGGGAAAATAAATGCAGATACATTTTTAATGCATACATTTTCATTTTCAGAACATGGTGGGCATTTCTGTGCCGGGTGCTGGAACTACAAGGGAGAATTTATCTAATCAGTCCTCCGTGTCCCTGCTTCATTGACATAATGTGGTCTTGCCGATTAAAGCACTAGAATCACAGCTCTGCATTTTCTTTCTCTTTCATACTAAAATTATTGATGTGCTTTGTACAATGTGTAATTGCCATTATTGTATATGTGCCTAGAGCATGTGCAGAGCTGAAACTGAAATAAATAAGCAAACAAAAATCATATGATAGAAAGTCTCTGATGGTATGGTGGGGGTTGGTGCCATGGCATCATGAGCTGAAAATAGGATTTGATACTGCTGTGACGGATTTTGATAGAGTGAGATTTGATAAGACTAGAAGAAAGGCTGCTGTGATCCTCTGGTCTGACCTCCTCTTTTTATATATAACGCACCCTCAGTAAACACCCAATTCAAAGTACCACTTTTAGCATACTGGAACCAAGCCTCATCATCCAGAGACTTCATTGGAGCAGTCCTGATGTACATCACCTGAGGATCTTGCCCAGCATCATACATTCTCTTTTGCTCCCTCTCTCATACACACACGGTAGATCTGTTCTTTACACTTAATTTATGCAAGTGAGGCACAGAATACATTTCAGTAACGCCAATTAGATACGCACTAATTTCTTCTCTGTGAAATAGCACTAAGTAATTAATCAGAATTTTGATCACAACTCAGTTGGCAATTCTAATTGCTCTTGCCATTTCCACAGCAAATACGGAATCGTTATCTTTTTCGCCTAGTCCTCTCTCTTCTTAATCATCCAGGGTGCTAGAAGCAAAACATTTCCAAGAACTAGATATTGTCTCTATCAACCAGCAGCCTTAATACCTTTGGATTGAGGGTTAGTGGGTTCAGTCTATAGCTGTGTTTTATTTCAAGCTTCATCATAATTTTAAAGTGAATAGCTAGTGGCAGGCTGGCTCCTTGCCTGGGGGAGGGGGGCTTCTGCCTCATAAAATTATGAGAAAGCTAGCAGCTCACTCCATTAAAAACCGTCTGGGAGAGCACTAAAGACACCTGACCTTTGCACAAGCATCCAGCAGGCATCAACAGGGCATATGGACGTTGATCACACCTGTATCATCAAAGCCTACACCTCATCTCTGTGGCATCACAACCATATTTGAACTCCAAGTGTTACCATCCATCTTGGTATCAAACACGATGATCAGGGAAGATCAGTACCCTGTGTTTAACCAAAACAATGTTTATATTAGCATTTAGTGAATATTCTGCTGATTTGTGCAATATGACAGTGCCGGTCTGGAGCAAGAATGGCTTAAGATTATAGGCCTTGAAAATGTTGCGGTCAATGGTCCGTGGAGCTAGGACTCCTCTTTGCTATGCTCTGAAAAAGGTGACAGTGAGATACTCCTCAGAAGGCTTACAGCTGAAAGAGTGCAGGAAGAGAAAGGGAGATTTATCATTTAGGAACTGAGCTCTATAGGAAGCTGAGGGTATATGGACACCAGGTGGTCCAGCCCTCAAATCCAGCATGGCATTTCATCTTCTCCCACTGCTGAAAGAAAGGTTTCCAAGGATCTGTCAGCTAGACTCTTGTGTAATAATAAGATTCTTCATATAATTCAAACCCAGATGGTTAATTTATTCCCAGATAATCCTAAACCCTACTCAGCAAGTTTGGGAATAGACACCAAAACTGAGATATCAGTTCTGTCAATAACTAGTGAAAAGAGTTTTATAAGAAGTGTAGACATACTCCACTTTATGCAAGAATTCTGGGAGCAAGTACCAGCAACGAAAACTATGATTTTGAAGACTGCCCAAGGATCTCTTGTACTCCCCAAATCTGCCTCCTCCCTGCCCAAACTAACAAAAATTGCTGTAAGAACAGGAAGGCATCAATCAGCCCTTTTCTTTGCTTCCTCATTTGTTTGGGTTTGAGGAGGTTTGGGGTTTTATGCTGTTTGTTTGTTTATTTTTTGTTTGTTACGGGGTTTTTTGTTGTTAATGCTCCTGGGTTTTTTCCATATCTTTGAGATCAATAAGAAGGATTTGAGGGGAACTGTAACCTTTCTGACTCCTTCTACTCCCAGATACCAAACATCTCCCACAATAATGGTGAATCACTCTCAATATTAGTGATGCCAGTGGGGACTGAAGAGGGACAAAACAACTCAGATCCTAGCTATGAACACTGCAGTCAGGAGCAACAATGTCTGAGATCTTGTAGGGCTGGATTTTTTTCTTTCACAGAGGACATAAAAATACAAACAGAATAAATATCTGAACTGCCACAGAGGCTTTCCTTCATCTGGGGTTGAGGTAGGCATGGCATGTTAAACATGCTGCAAACTCTCAGAATTTGAACCATACATTTTCCAGGCTCAAGTCTACCTTCTGGGACACAGTAGGACACAGACGTTTTCCATTAGCCTTAAAAAGAGGTATGCTAAGGCTATGTCTACACTTGTGAAGGCTTATCCCTTAGCCCTGGTACTCAGTCATACATATTTTACATTCCTAGAACAATGCTTAGCATGTTTTTTTGTCTAGGTCAACTAACACGGACTGACACAATGTCTAGGAGGTGAATGAGGTATGATTTGTGAGCATCCCAGTTTGGATGCCACCAATCCGGTCTGGAGGAGGATGGAGTTTAATAATTATGCATGTGGCCACACTAAGAGTTGGCCCCAGGGTCATAAAATCATCTCTGGTGCTTTAAACTTTACCAGCACAAAGGTAGTCATAGGGTTGGGGTTCTCTGCAGCCACACTGTGCAGGGCAGTACCACCATCCTCCCCACAGTTCTTATGAGACATATCCCACTTCAAGCATCACAGGAGCACGGGAGGAACTGGTAGAGTTAAATATAAGGTAGCCAACAACAGGTTTTTCCCAAACTCCATACTCCTATGGAGTCAGCAATGACTGTGCTGTCTATCTAAATGTATGAGAGAACCTAAAAAGGCATAAAACAACAACAGAAACAAAAGTAAAAAAAATTAACACAAAGGCTACCAAAAAAAAAAAGGATTCCTTTTAATTGACTCAAATCAGGGTTGCTTAATCACTTCAGACTTGGAAAAATACCCACCCAGCAGCTCTTGGAATCTAAGCAACTTTGAGGACCTAGTAAATCGACACAGCACAGATTTATGAAGACAGCAGATCACGTCCCAGGTCAGCTACAGCAGCCAAAGGAAAAAATAAGAGCTTTAAAACCAGAGGCAGCAGGATACAATCAGACTAGTGCAAAAAAACATCAACTTCAACACAGATATATAAGTAATGGATGGTCCTGAAGAGACACTCTGGCTACATCTTCACTAGTAAATTAAATGTGCCCAGGAGTATTCCCAGACACCAAGGCCAACTGACATGGTCTGGCTGCATTCATCTATAAAACTCCCTCAGCTTTCAAACAGGATGTATTCATCCAACAGACCCTCCAACAGGGAATGTTCCTTGGCACACTTTAACTCCCAGACTGCACCCAAGAACGGTTTGGGAGAGTGTTAATTGGCGCAGGACAAAAGCATGCCAGGGGCTGTTGTAACTATTTTTGCAGAGTAGAGGATTGTGTTTCCACGTTTGCAGCCTGGCACCACTTTATTTATTTTAGCATGGGCATAGCCCCTATCCAGGTTAATGTCTGCCCCTGGAGAGTGCTGCTGTGACCACAAAATTACCTGCAAAATTTAACAGAGGGCACAGGACACGTCAGTTAGAGAGGTATCTTGAGCCGAAGGAAATGAACAGGGAAACCTGCAGCCAGTATTAATTCTCAGGCACTTCAAGACAACATTTCACAACCAGAAGCAAAGACCAATCAGACATTGTTTGAAATATTTGGTCTTTTCCTGGCATTGTTGGAGGTTGCTGAATTTTTTCACACTTAGATATTTTTAATTTGTTGTGTATTTGTTGCAATAAACTGTTCCTATTGCAAGAAACTGTTCACTCAGCAGCTCACAAGGCTGGATCTGACATTTTCTTGCACTAGAAAAGTATTTGAAGTGGAGAAAACCCATTTGAGTTGATTATTAAAACAATTATTATTGAAGCAGGAAACAAATGTGTTGCTCTGTGCCTTCTGCTTGTCACAAGAGCTGACTTCAAACTTGAGTGAGAGAGAAGGAAGGGACAATCTAGTCACCTGTAGCTGTTATGTCCCTGATGGAAATGAGCAATAGATTGACAGAAGCTGAAGAGAGACATGCCTACCCACTGCACCTTAATTAATACAGAGAGCATGGGTTTGGGAGGATTGGAGTCACCACAGGAGCAAACCTGGAAATAATTTCCTGTCTCTACTCAGCTAGTGTCTCTGTGGGTTGATGCAGCTGGACCCAACTCTGTTCTTCAGTAGTCAGTTGTAATCTTTGAGTTCAGTGAGGTTATGGTCTCATTTAACTGCAGGAAATAGCCTGATGTATGATGTCATTGAGTAAGTCCCCTCCTCATCTCATCATAGACAAGCATCCCTCTAATCAAGATGCTCTGAGAAACAGCAGGTGAAATATGCATGCATAAAGCCTCCCAAAACCAAACTAGCTGTGGAAATCCTTCTTACATACACGCTGAGCAAACACAGGAGAATAGTGTGATGAGATGAGGAGACTCTACACCACCAGGACTCTGTCACCAGTGTTTTTTAGAGAGAACAATCTGTTGTCTGCTTTTACCTTGGCTGAGAACCTCAGCAAAAGCTCTTGCAGCTTCTTTTAACCATACAGTATGGTGTGCACAGAAACATCTGCTCTGAGCACAGGCTGAGACAGACAGGGCTGATCTACAGCAGACATCAATGTCAGCAGGAGGCAGAAGCATGGGTCAAGGCTGTGCTCTTGCAGAGAGCAAGAGTAGCAGGAGCATGAGGTCAGCCTGCTTGGAAGGACCTGAAGAAGTTCCAGTGTCATGAACATCATCTCAGTCAACATACATGTGTGCACAAGCACACAATGGACAGGGCAGAACATCTCACAGCCAAGGTGGAGGCAGTGCTGATGAGATAGGCAGGTACTGCTGCCCTTGCAAGGACCATGGACACGTTTTGACCATGTGTTTCAGACCCCTCCCTCTTTAGATGCTCCACTGATGGCTCTCTTCCTCCTGTGGACAGGACCCCAATGAGCATCTACAACAGACAAGACTGGAATTGTTGTGACTTTCTTTGCATCTCTTGCTTTGCTCCATGGTGCTTATGCTAGCATTTGGATTTTCTATGGAAAACCACCTAGATCAGGCTCATTGTCACCCTTTGCTAGGGAAATTGGGAGCAATACACACACCTGATAAGTGAGTGGAGGGCTGAGCTGATGCCTCCTGGCCTGAAGACAGAGTACATGTAGTGGCATAGCCAGAGTCAGGCTGGGTGACTCCAGAATGTGGTGCCTTTACAAATAGCACTTTGCCTGGAGGCCCATCATGTTGAATTAGAACAAAAAAAGAACCATTAATTAACTTGACTTAAGAGAGGGCTGATGCAGGGCAATGTGACCTTTTCTCTATGTCACATGCCACACGGATTTTAGCCTCCCTCTGATGCTTTGTCACTGCCAGTCCTTGTTTTTTAGACCCCTGGATTGCAGGGGAGTGATAGTGACCAAGGGAATTGGGACAGTAGAAGGAAAGAAAGAGATGGCTTCACTGTTTCTGTGGTCTACACCAAAGACATTAGAATCTCATTATCCATCTACAATATATTATCTTGCCATGTAAATATATATAATATGTGTGTGTGTGTGCATACTTCATTTCAGGTATTGCAAACACATGATGTCATGTGTACATTTAGTTAATATACACACTTAAGATAATTTTGGCAATATTTTAGAGAAGAACTAAGAATGGTATCAGTTTACAAAATGGAAAATAGAATTAATTAATGCTGCTCAATTTTTGCATAAATGTGATGGCAACAGAAGGACCTTTCTGCAGTTCCACCAATCAACTCAATTCATTGCTGCAGTAGCCCAATCTACTTAAAATTTTTATTCACTTAGCCTACCACAGTGAGGGGAGGGAAACTGGTTAACAGCCTCAGTGCAAGCAGATGAGAGTAAAGAGACAATGGGTGAATAAAATAAAGACTTACAGCAAGGAATCTCCATTCCCTTTGGCTACAGTACCTATACACACTCACTGATACAGATGATTTCCATTTGGGAGATTCAGGAAGACATAAGTGAAGCCTCATGCTTCTAACCCACTGTGAGGTTTCCCTCTGATACCCCCGGGGTCAAGACAGACATATGGCTAGGTCTGTTAGTCTCTCAGTGGCTGGGAAAAGGTTGAAAACCAGGCCTTCTGACGCTTCCTCAGCTGAAAAGTTACCTCATTTTAGGATGTAGTCATACCTGAGTTCTAAGACAACACGTAATTTTAGCTTTGTAAAACAAGAGGAAAGACAGTGCTGGGATCAAGAGCATATGTAGGTCAGAGATGGCTTGTTAATCCTTCAAAAATATAGACACATTATTATTTTAAGTTATTATGAGCTCTGTTATTTTAAAATGGATAACATGAATCTTAAGGTGTCTTTCACTAACTTCGTTTTGTTTTTCTTTTAGTTGAAATTAGTCTCTTTACTGGATTTCTTGAGGAAGCAAGACTTATACAGTCACACCATGTATATGTTCCTCTACTCCTGCCTTCATGTATCCTTGCATTTTTTAGTTTACTCACCATTTCACCAAAGGAGATATCTCAGAGATATCTTTTGATAGCAAAACCACTCCATCCTCAAGTTCTTGGGCTGAAGGAAAAGATTCCTTCAGAGCTTTCAATTTCTTCAACATCAATCAGTCACAAAAGACAAAAACATAAGAAATGACAGCTCCCAGGTGTTCATGCACACAGGACCACCTCCTAGTTTGGAAAGCTAAAATTTTCAAATCAGCATTAAATTTTTCTGATTTTTTAACAGAATAAGTATTTTAAAATCACCAGTTGTTATCTAGTGTCAAATAATATTTGTGAGACTGCTATCTTTGTATTCCTTTTACTGTCGAAAGAAAAGAATGACAAGGGAAACAAAGAAAGATGAAAAAGTTCCTTCAAACACAAAAATGAAAACTCAGGTTTGCATGTGAAATCAAAATAGATGCACATTTCTAGATAAAAATGTAAAAAAATAAATTTTATCTCAGTAGCTTGAAAAATATTAAAACCCACACAGTGTTAGAATTGAATGAATTTAGGTTTTGAGATACCACTCAAAACATAGAGGCCAAGGCAAAGAATCAGAACCACTGCTATATTGCCATATTCTTTCACACCTGTCACTAAATCAGAGATCTAGAAGTGAGCTGGGAAGATTTCAGTGATAACTACCTGCTATCAGGAAATTTCAGTCAGAGGGGGTGGATCTCTCCTCTGGATCTCACTCAAACACCCAACCTTGATGCCTGGTGCCATCCTCAGAAGGCCATGGTTTTGCACTACTATGTTTTCTTCAAGAAAATTCTGATGGAATCTTACAAAACCAGTTCAGAGAACATCCCCATAAACCACATGGGAAATAAATCTCCATGCAATCCTTTATTTCTGAAGGTCCCCAAGGTCTGGTTTCTTATCTGTCTTCCATGCATAAATGTTTAGACATGAGCATCTAAGTCTGAGCTTTGCTTTTTCAGCTGGGAGAAATCAACACATTGCAAGGGAAATTTGTGCACCTTGGACACCAATTTTAGAGTGAGATAAATTATTTCAGTTAGGAAAGATGAGTCTTTCGAGTAGGACTTGAATCTCTCTTTGAAAAAGCAAGCTAATCAAACCCTAACCATGCCATTCAGGATACATCTACACCTTCTCCTTAGCAGACCACAAGGTCTCCCTCAAAACCTGACCCACAGCACACAGCAACAATAAACTGGCAATTACAGGCCCCAGGAACAATGGAAAACCATCTTTCAGAGCACCTGTGATGCAGTGAGGCTCAGTCTGCTTGAAAGCATTCTAGATGGCAAGGCACACCTGGACTGGCCGTCCATGGGAGGCTGCAGGTATTTCTACACTGTCATCGCTCACTTTTGTCATCTCTGTGAGGGTTGAAGATGGATGGATCTGGGAGCTCACCAAGCCCTGAGTTTCTCCACAGATCCCTCTTTGAGGGTTGTGTCAACACAGACATCGAGTTCAGAGGTGCAGGTTTTCATTCTCTGAATTGGAGATTTTTTTTGACCACAGTGTTGAAAAAGAAAATACAGGGAAAAAACACTTCTCAGATTCTGTTGGATAGCACTGGCAAAGACAGGCTTGTCAATATTATACCACATATATCTTAGAGCACAAAAACCTCAGAATGGCTTAAAAAATACTTGTCCTTGTCCCATTAAATCACTGTGGCTTAAAATATTGAAGGTCGGTTTTGAAGCTTCTCTCAGTGAAATCTATGTTTTTATCTCAGTGAAAACACTCCCATTTACTAAACAAACATGATGTGATCAGCAGTGGACCTCAGAAAATCCTCTCACATCTCATTATCCCACAGTTTAGATTAGGGCTTTTATAGCTTAAGTTCATAATTCAGCCACAGAGTCAGCTGTGTTCCCCTCTGCCTCAGCCTTTGCAGTGCTAATATATTGTTTCTGTAACATTAAAAGTAAAGAAAAGGGCTATAACATGTTCTTGCAGCAACAAGTTAATTTTGATTTAACCTTCCAGTGCTTGACATTGCGGGCACTAACACTTTGGTTGTTTAAAAAGAAACACCAAGTAAGCAAGCAATAAACCCTGACTCAAGCAAAAAGCTTTCCAAAGGTGCTGGCTGCATTGTTTCCTGCAACACAAAGTGTTCCCTCCTCAGTCCTCTTGCCAAGTGAGAGCTATGCCCTTGCTACGCTGTATTGGGGTTGCATGGCAAGGTTTTGGTAGCTGGGGGGCTACAGGGGCAGCTTCTGTGAGGAGCTGCTGGAAGCCTTCCCTGTGTTCAACACGGCCAATGTCAGCCGGCTCCAAGATGGACCCACCACTGGCCAAGGCTGAACCCATCAGCGATGGGGGTAGTGCTTCTGGGGTAATGTGTTTGAGAAGGGGAAAATAACCCTGCACAACTTCAGCCAGAAAGAGGAGTAAGAATCTGTGAGAGAAACTGCCCTGCAGACCCCCAGGTCAGTGC
>NW_010263543.1:0-4050 GCF_000690775.1 Eurypyga helias | reverse complement strand
TGATTCTATGATTCTATGATCTGTTACTGACATGGACAAAACAAACTTGACTTGGAGAAAGTTATTTTAATTTATTTCTATTTAAAAACTGAGTTGAATGGTGAGAAAAAAAGACAAATGTGAAAACAACACATTGCCACTCCACTTCTTCCCAGGCTCAGCTTCACTGCTCCATTCCTGACTCCTCTACCTCTTTCCCCTTTGTGTAGCACAGGGACATGGGAATTGGTGTGCTGTGGTCAATCCATAACAGCTCCTCTTTGATGGTCATTTCTTCTCACACCTCTACTTGCTCCTGTGTGGATCCTTTCCGGGGGCTGCAATCTTTCAGGATAAACCAGTTCCAGCATGGGGTCACCACTGGCTATAGTTCCCTCAGGGCATGTCCACCTCCCCTGTTGGGTCTTTCCTAGGGCCGCAGGGGTCTCTCTGAGGGGGGCACCTGGAGTCCCCCTACACTTGGGGCTGGCAGGGCTGTTTCTCACATTGTTCCCCTCAGCCCTGGCTGCCAGTGTTTTGCCCTTTCTGGCACAAGCTTTCCCTGAGGTGCCTGCCTGTGGCTGAGGGGCTCCGTTGCCTCCAGCAGTGGGGCCATGGGCTGGAGCCAGCTGTGTCCAGCACGGAGCCGCCCTGGTCAATCCACACAGGGGCGGCCCCTGCAGCCCCCGCTGCTGCTGCTACCAGCACCTCGGTGCTTGCACCTATTTTTGAAACAAGGTGCCTGCTGTAGATCAAAAGATACAGTTCCAGAAAGTCATGGCATCAAAAATTTGACTTTTAAAAATGTTTCATTAGCTTGATCTCTTAAAATTTCATTTAATTTGCTTCATTTACCTGCTATTAAAATCCACTCAGTACGCTTATATGTTATTAAAAGACCACCACTGGGAAAACGTTTAGTGCATTCTGGAATTCAAAAGGAAGCAGTGAGGTCAACCACCTTTCAATGTCTATTTTTAAATAGCCCATCTGTCTTAGGCTGGACAACTTTGTGTCAGTTTAAGATGCATTACCCTCTTTGTCTCCCTTGGTAAATTCACTGTGCTTATAGTTACAGGCCTTGGCAGAGAAGACAGAAATTTAGTTTCATGGGCATTTTACTTTATAAGCAAGGAGGTCAGAATGTCCTCATCTTGATCTCAGTCAATAGAAACTCATTGCCTAGGACACAGCAATGCAGTGCAACTTTCATCCTTGATGCATGTCTCTGCTAGTTTAATTTTTCCTTGAACTTAATTTGGCTGGGGACTTCAAAATGTCTTCCGTCTAACTCTTGGTCTAAACTACTATTTCTTTTTAACCTGAAAAAGATGGAGGGATGTGGGAATGTGGGGAAGAATGTGAACATACCCTGAAGTAATGCACAATTGTGGGCACCTGGCTGCTCCTTGGAATTAGCAAAACAAGGTCTAAAGGGAGTTGCCCGCATTCTCCACCAATGAGTTTTTGGCACGTGGTCAGCGCATGGGTAAGAAAAGGAGCCAGTAAGTTTAAACCAGGAGAGATATAAGCACATGGATGTGGTAAGGAAACGGCTTCACCTATAACTCTTATAGAGTTGCTAGAAGTCCATTATTTTAGGTATAACCTTGTGGAAGAAGGAAGAAATGGCTTTGCTTATAACTCTTGTAGAGTTGTTCGAAGTCCGTTATATTCGCTGCCGACAGAGGGACAGGATGAGCCTGTAAAAATAATGCTAGACTTGTAAGATTTGGGGGTTGATATTGAAATGTTAGGTATGGGCACATTTTAGTAGAATTTGGGTAAAGTCAATCAGATAATAGATCTACCTGGATGAATTACTTGTCTTGGATCTGTTCCCTTACCTCCCTATAATATTGCTACAGTACAATCAGGGGAAATAAACTATAAACATGTTTACTGGCATGCAGCTGCCACAGGAAGTATGAGCTCCCTTCTTACAGTGAAGATATAGGTCTCAGAGTAGAAACCCTCTAATGCAACTACAGCCAGAAGCACCTTACTAGCAAAATCTGTTGTATGTTGGTTATTCTTGTCCTCTGCAGAGAACATGGAAGAACTTCTTCACTTGCAAAAGCTAGGCAATATTTGCTATTCCAAATGATCAAGAGGAGAGTAAGAAAAGGGGATTTTTTATCCTTATTATTTCTTTTACAAACCAGAATTGGTTTCAATGTCATTTTTATACTCATAGCTTTTGCTTATAGCAGATTGCTCTTGAATAACTCACACAGATTGTCCTCAGATGTCTCACATAAATTTAATCTCCAGTTTTACTCAGTTTTGCTGCTTTCACCATCAAATGAGAGCTAAGTGTAGATTTATGTGAATGAAACAAGTAATTTTTGCTTTCTTCTTAGACATTTCTAATCTTTGTTTTACAGACAGTAGGTTCATCTTCTCTCATCAGAATATGTATCTCATTATCCTGTGTTTATTTTATTGCCCATGCCAGAAATTCTTATATTCATTTTTAAAATACATAAAACTTTTTAGAGTCTCCTTGTAAAATTTCCTATGCATCTTAGTTACAGAGTTCTAATAGCATCTTACTTTCAGCCAGATGTAGATGGAAACCACAAGATCTCTTCATCTTATTTCTACTCCATCCCCTCACTGAAGCTGCATTCGCTTGCCTTTAACAGATCCCTTTCATTTACCTGTTATGTCCACGCTGGGACATGTATTTGTATTTCTGTACTTCAGGCCTGCCTGAAGGAAGCTGATTGTTTTGTGTTAGTTTCCCTTCAGCTCCTCCTGCCCTCCTACATCCCACACAGCCATCTTGCAATGTCAAGGTAGAGCCTTGTGCTGCCCTGGCTGCCTCACTTTCCAACAAAGGAACTTGTTTAACATCACTTAATTGCAATGTGGAATTGAGTATAGTCTTGAAGTGTAACCTCTGTAAGACAAGACCTGCTTGATTATGCTTCTGGTTGTGCTGGCATATACTAAGAAAAAAAAAAAAATTGCCATGGTCTTTAACTCAAAATATTGGTGTGAGGAATGTGAAATGCCTACTCAGAGTTAAACTATATATTCCCCAGGGGAAAAAAAAAATCCTCTATATTTATTATATGTCACTAAAAAGAGAAAAAAGGAGGTCGTCTGCTTCTGCTTTGGTTACACTGTCAGGAATTGTAACAGGGCATTGTAATCAGCATATATTCAGAGTGCTATAATCACTGAAGCTTCAAAAAAGTATTTTGCAGTGGTAAGAGATTGAATTTGTAAAGGATGTGTGACTAAAAGTGTGTCCAGCAGCGGGGGGACACACATGCACAATAAACCTCCCTGTGATAGCGGGAACCGTTTCCAAGCAGAGTCTGATACTTAGTCATAATAGCTCAGGAAAGTATATTGTGCCATCCATAAAATGCTCTATAGTCACTCCAAAACCTACATGCTTTAGATGCATTTATGTTCTTGTTAGTGGTTATAGATCCAGATTACAGTTCATCCTGATTATTGGGCATTACAGCAGATTTCAAATGTGAGGGTGTTGTTATACATCACACTCCCAAGAATGGTGCTGCAAAAAGCTTGAACTTGTCAAGAAAGGATGGCTGGAAAGCTGGAAGTAGATTCCAGGTAAAAATTAGCATGAGTAATTTTCTAGAAAAATATTTTTTTCCAGAGGCACGGAAATGTCAACTGAGAGACTAGCTAGAGAATTAGAAAAGAATTCCCAAAATTCCAAAATTTGGTGTTAAACATTCACTCCAAAACCTACATTTGGAAGCATAAGGTCTGCTGTTAAAACTCCCAGTTAGAATGTTTAGTTTGGTGTGGATCATCCTCCCCTTTCCTCCATCTTTCAGAATCTTATAAGACATGACACTTATGAGAAATTTTTGAATAGTTCTGTCTATTTCATAACAAAACTGTATGAATTCTGCACACCTTATGCATTGATTAAGAATGGCAACAATTATACACTCTGACGTGGTATTTCATAACCAGATGAAATCAGTGAATTATTGATAATAAAGCATTATATTGCAAATAAAATATTACTATATATTAACATCCCATAATGTACATGGAAAGAAAGATCATCTAGTTCCA
>NW_010263542.1:105381-117628 GCF_000690775.1 Eurypyga helias | reverse complement strand
CATCCATGTCACTGACAGTGATGTTGAACAGCGCTGGTCACAACATCAAAGCCTGATGAAAGCCACTTTTCACTGCCTCCACTTGGACACTGAGCCTTGACTGCAACCATCCAGCCAATTCCTTACCCACCAAGTGGTCCACCCATCAAATTCATGTCTCTCCATATTTAGAGACAAGAACGTTGTGTGGGACAGTGTCAAATGCTTTGCACAAGTCCAGGCAGACTTGCGTCAGTTGCCCTTCCCTTATCCATCAACGCTCTAATCTTGTCGTAAAGGCCACCAAATTTGTCACTCATGATTTGCCCTTAGTAAAGCCATGTTGGCTGTCAGAGACCACCTCCTTATTTTTTATATGCCTTAGTATGATTTCCAGGAGGATCTATTCCATGATCTTGACAGGCACAGAGGTGAGACCGATTGGCCTGTAGTTCCTTGGGTCTTCCTTTTTTTCCCTTTTTAAAAATAGGGGTTATGTTCCCCTTTTCCAGGCAGTGGGAACTTCACCAAACTGCCACAACTTCTCAAATATGATGGACAGTAGCTTGGCAACTTCAATTGCCAATTAAATATATGTCTTAATGGAGTATGAAGAGAAAGAAGTAAGCTTCAAGTAACTCTCAGTTCCTACAGTTCAAGTACTTTCTAGATCAGAGTGCTAGAAGCATTGCACTTAGGAACCCAAAGTACAGCCCTATTCAGGGTAAGTTTCCACTAGGTGAAAAGGCCATAATGAATTAATGCATTGGAAGACCAAGCTGAATACTCACAGCCTTATGGAAAGTAAGCAACAAACTACAAATACATAAAGCATACCAGCATCAAGGAAGAGGAGAGGAACTGTTCAAAGACACCTAGAGAATAACAGCCACAGGCAAACCCGAGACCAAACATGAGAAAAGTACTTTTTTTTTTCCCTCTTAAAAAAACCACCACAAAAAGGGGAAGTCATACAGAAGCCTTCTATGGTGAACTGGGAATTCCCATCATCAAAACTCAAAACAGCTTCACTGTAATCAACTAATCATCCACAGTAGCTCTAAATGCTGCTGTAAAACAGACAGAGAAGAGATTGCAATGCACACATGTACACAGGATACAAGTTTAAGACACAAAAAGCTACATATAGAGTGAAACCTTGCAATTACCTTTGGTTCAGATTAATCCAACAAGTGTTCATCTGGTCAGTAGTTTCCTTCACCCTCCTTGTGTCATCGTCACGATACTCTCGAAGAAGTTTATTAGAGAGATCATTGAACGCAGCTACCGTGATGTCACCTCTATGCAAATCCTGTACTAGCAGCTAAAAAGCAATTCCAGAATAAGACATAAGAGTGAAATAAAAATCACACCTTATTTCATATTATGCATTTAATCATACTATACAACTCTCTTTTTTGCTTTAAAAAAACACAACAAAACACAGAGAATGTGCCTATTTTTCATCTAGAAGAAAAATCTTAAAATCTACAGATACTAAGTGTCCTGACAGCGAACCAATGAAAACACAAATAGGTGAGGAAAAGTAACATTTGACAGAACTTCCAAAGGCTAGAAAAATCCTCTTCCATAATTTTGGTAGCACGAATAAATTTAAATTATTATAATAGTGATATAAGCAGCAGCTAAAAGTGGCATAAATTAAGTGGACAGAATGAGAATTTTATTTCATTGTTTAGTGGGGTTTTTTTGGTTTTAAATGAAGAAGATACATTAGATGCATTTGCTTATTGTGGCAGGATATTCATAAGGTGCCTTGACCTTACAGGATCCTGAACTCGGTATCATTTCTAACTGAAATAATACACATATAGATGTCCAGTTGTCTCTTACAATCTCTGTATGTTTGGGCACAGGCTTGCTTTCACTTAAGAAAGCAAAGCAGACCTAATGGTCTATTTCCAATCCCCTGCTCACAAACAGACAATGAAAAGCATGCAATTTTACTGTTTACAGAAATAGCTATGGATCAGTGAGGAATTCTCACCATCATACTCCCTTTTTCTTTCCATACCCAGCTGCAGCCTTGTCCCTTGACGAATATATATATATATATACCCCCACACTTTTTTAAACTCTATTATACCCCTCTTCTAAAAGCTGCACTGATAAGAGCTCCTCCTCACTGATTTGTCTCTTTAGTTCTCATCCTATGCCACCTACAGCCTGCACTTTTTCTGACAGCCACCAGGACAAAGGACATCAGACTTATTGATTTATCACAGCAGGTTTGCTGTGATATGAAAAGCAGACAAGATTGCATAGGAGTGGGGCGGGGGGGAGAAGTGTTGGATACGCCTAGCACCCATCAGAAGTGAAATGCAGGATAATTTTAAATAACTTGGTCAATTCCTGGATTTATTAAACTACTGTTAATAGGTTTCTATGAAGTAGTACGTGCTACATTCTGTGGCTGTATGATTAACCTTTTAGTGGCCTGAGATTCAAACATTTTGCATAATATCATTTATTTGACACTACCCTATAGTCATTTCAATTACATTTACAAAAAGACACGTGCCACCTGCTTCCCTCCCGGAAAGCGATTCTCAGGAAGTCCAACATACTGAAAAAATAGACAATTTAGAACATATGCCCAAAAAGAGACAGAATTGCCAAATCAGTCCTACAACTAAATTGTATATTCGCACATCAGTTGAATCCAGTAGCATTAGATAGACTCAGGATTCTAGAGAGGTGGTGGCGAGGAAAGCGTAGATGGTCTTACTTTGTTGTCTGAAATCTGTTTGGTAAGCAACTCCTTTGGGGCCTGCAGGAGCATACGCAGACGGATCTCACACTGCTCCATGAGGTGCTCCATTTCTTGCCTCTGCTCATTCCACTGCATGCTGTCCGTCAGCATGTACTTCAGCTGCTGCTGCCGCAACTCCACGCCATGCTGAGTGTTGTCCCACTGGTTCTTCACCTTCTCCACTGTGGAGGACAATACAGAGTATGAAAAACCTGAGGCAAACAAACAAGCAGCCATAATTATCACTTAATTCTCAGGACAAGAGGCAACCATTCTCAAATACAGTAGTTTCCATATTCAGTATTTTAGCTCCTTGTGTAGTTTGCACAGTCACAGGAGCAAATCAAAAATGCAGCTGTTTGGCTACCTCTTGTTGAAGCAAATCAGCATACAGGTTAACAACTGTTATTTCTGGAATATTTTACTTTTTAAGTACACACAGGTGGGAGGCAAATCTGCAGCAGCTGCACTGCAGAGACAGGCCAGCAGCAGGGCTTCAAGGAGTACAATTTTAGGGTCATGGTTACACCATCGGGTCATCTTTGTGCAGTGTAACTTAAACCAGTACAAACAAATAAATAAATACTGCTTAAACCTAGATAGCTTATACAAAGTGAACTAAGCTTTCCAGACCCCTGTGTGTAGTGGCACCTGTACTCCAATTTTTTGCCAAGGTAGAAACACTCCAGTAAGAACCCATTTTGGCACTTTTTTTCCACGGCAGGTTTCTACAGGCTCATATAAATTACACAGCACAACAGAGAAGTTATTGATCACACCCCATTTCCTTCAAGTATCCCATTCTTCTTCTCAATAAACAGAGTTACATTAGACAATTGATAAACAGGCTTTAACCTTTCATAAAGAAAGGGTGAAAAAGACAACATGACAAGAGCCTAGGACAAAAAAATAGTATGCCAGGGAAAGCTGTAAGTCTGCCCTCGGAGAGAAATGAGTAGTATCATAACTTTTTAATACTTACAGACCATAAAAAAGCATATTACTTGATAGTCTAGAGAGGTGGAAACAGGTTTCCCTATTACCTGTCATGACAGTTATTAGGAACACACGACATTGCTAGAACCAAAGAGTGAAAAAGTGAATGTAAATTAGCAAAAAAAAAAAAAAAAATTCTAAACTGGATTTCTTGAGTACATCTGTCCTCTGAGCAGCAATAGGTTGGCAGTATGTAACAGTAAGTACACAATTTTATTACTAAACTGAGACACTTGATACTTAGGTCACTTCAATCTTCCATAAAGTGAAAATGCCAAAGGTTGTGCTTAAGATAAAAACCACTTAAGTGAATGTTACCCTTTGTGGTTTTATTTTTTTTAAACCTATTACAAGCATACGGAGCCATTATGCTTGATCTGCTTGGGAAGATCTCAACTTTAATAGATTCAGCAACATTCCGTTTAGTTTCACAAAGCTCTCAAAGACCATGGCAGCGAAGCCCATTTGTCAGAGTAAGTCTATTACTGGTGAACAAACCCAGTAATCTCTGCAATAGAGATTCATCTATTTCAACCCACAGGCAACTTTTGGATTAATTTTAAGGCATTACATGGGTCATGCTGAATGAGAACTTAGCAGAAAGCTTCAGTACCCCAACAATAAATAATAATATGGGGTTTTATTTTTTAAAAAAAGTTACTATATTGGATAAAGAGTATGTTCAAAGGAAACCAACAGCTGCTGGGAGAAATCAGTGGTTTCACCAAAGCAGCAAAAGCAAAACCAGCAGGAGTGAAAAAAGGCTAAAACCCTGTGTGCTGGCTAATGAATTGCAGAGAAAAACCTCTTCTGTGTTTCGGCTCTCCCCACAAAGCCAGAAGGAAAAAATAACCCTGAGAAACAACGGCCGACAATAGCAACTTGGTTGAAATGGGTAGATATTTGATGTTTACATTCTACCACCATTATTATTATTATAGAAAGAATATTTCTTGATATATATTTCCCTACTAATGGTCAAGTTAACGCTACTCTCTGCACTGTTGATGTATTTCCCCATTCTTCAGTCTCCACTAAAACAGGACAGAAAGCAGTGAAATTCTTGGTAGCCTTAGCATTCAGTGGGTTCAATAGGTAGGTTCCTAGAAAAGGTTGTCAGGGGCACCAGTCCGGTATCAAAGGCAGAAAGATGGGAAAGAACTCCTGATGAGACTGTGTTTTTAATTCCTGATGTCTGTGCAGTAACTGGGAGGGAAGTTCCAGAGAAGGAAGCTTTTCACCACCTCTGTGGTCCCAGCTATTTGAGTAATTAGGCTTAATCTAACCACATACAGTAGGCTTACAGGAGTTTGTAGGACATCAGTGTATTCCCCTCAGTGTTTAAATGCAGTGCTTAAAGCAGTCCTGAGCTTCACTTTTCTTCAAAGAGCAAACATTTCTTTACAAATGTCAGTAGCAACAAAACCTTCAGTTTTTTCACGTTTCATGAAAGGTAAAATAGTCTTCATGTGCCTCTAGTATACCTACAGGAAGCTTCATCTGTGGCAGGATATCCAGCCTCTCTGTTCCCACACTGGATAGGCATACCTACAGAGGAACTCAACTTACCAACATACAGTTTTATTCCTTGTTCACCTTTTTTGAACGATCAAGAATGTTTTGTGACTGACCAGATCTTCCCTTGTTGACTGACTCCCATGGATTACATGGTTACTATCCTCCCAGAAGTTTCCACCTGACCCCTAGTTCTGAGTGGCTGCAAAACTCAGGCCCTACAAGTTGCTTTAAGCTTCTTTGGATTTTATCCCCTACCAATCCATAGCTCCTGTGACTCTTAGGCAGCAGATACTATCTCACCAGATCCTTTAACATTTCTGTGGGCTTTCTGTCTGATCCTGCTTTTATCTCCAGCAAGTCTTATGGACAGTAAAGAAATTCATGTAGATGCAGTAAAGAAAAACTACATTTGCATTTCCATTTGCATATGAAAATATATCTTCCCATTTTTACTTCTGTGCTATTTTCTGCTGCATTAATCTTAGCAACTGGCAAAGAACACACAGCCCCTTAGTTTCCAATTGTGTCAGTTGCATGTTTTCTTTCCTTAAGTACAAGTAAAAGAAATTTTCAAAGTGGAGAAGACACCATTAAACTGGAAACTCAATTTTCAAGTACATATCAGTGACTTAAAAGCTCTACTAACTCTCAGTCAAGAGGTTCAAAAGAACAACACAAAGTTAGTGTCCTAAGTCGACACATTCACGTTTTTCAATAACTGTTCAGTGCATCAAGGATTTAAAAAAAAAAAAAAAAACAAACCACAAAACAACCACACACATGATTAGTTCCTTTTATCAATAAATAAAAAAATCCTCATCCCTGGGTCTGTGGCTGTCAAGTAGCTTAAATTCTACAAAAGGTATTTTGAAATCCCAGCAAAAACATCTACCTTTGTACTTGAAAAAAATGGCCAGTCAAGAAAACAAGTCACAATTCTTGTTCCAGGAATCTTCATTAGACTGTTAGAGTGAAAGCCACTTAACTGCTAGGTTTTCAGTTTGATCAGGGAAGGCAACTTCAGTTAGGCTCAAAATCAAGAGTGTAAAAAGAGATACAAAGACTTAACTTTTTTTTTTTTTTTTTAAACTGCCATGGAAACATTCTATTTGCAAAAACAAAATGGAGAAACTTACATTTTTCTGTGATCACTGTCCTAATGTCTGAACTGGAAGTTTTATTTTTCAAATTCTGAGCCAACGTAAAAACAGAATCAAGCTGAGGGTGCCGCTGATCCAAATCTGCCTTTGTTATCTGTTGAGAATTAGGATATTATTTTTAAGTCCAAAAAGCGTAATTTAGTTAACATCATCTGTAATAATTGTAGAGAAAACAAGTATGTGTCACCACAAGTAGATGGCTGTTCCCATTATTACTGTAACTCTTGAATTGTCACAGTATTATAGCACTGTTTTAAAAAGTAAAAAGATTCTGAATTACAGTTACAGAAAACCCATAGCTGAAGGTTAATCTGTACAAACCACAGTTACCAGTCATTGTGCAATATTTTCCAATATCTATTTTTCTCTGTCCCATAACTTATTTACCCCTTACCAAGCTCTGATCATTTATATATATATATAAAATATAGGGGGGGAGGGGGGAGGGAGAGAGGAAAAGAGATATGGAGAAGGAAAAGAACAAAGAAGAGCAATGTTGTATAAAAAAAGGTAGTTATTTCACTATGGCAGTGTACCAGAAGCCAATATGACAAGTATTATACAGTAAAAATAAAGTATTTCTAAAGTTACTGTAGATCACATTATTCTTTCAAATTCCAGATTAGTTAGACACCCGCAGAAGCAGTTTGCACTTGTTTAGCCTGCAGCATTTACTCTACAGTTACTCATGTTAATTGATATCTAGTCACATAGAATGAACCTTAATGGTAGCATACATCTCACAAATACGGCCCTCAGTCATGGCTCAGCATAGCATGAGCTATCAACAGAAACAAACCTTTACCTCATAAGTGTTTATGTTACAACTTTTAATTATTTTAACATGTCTCTGGAAATCAGTTTAGACTAACTACAATAGAACAAAACTCACTAGAATCCACTAGAGAGTGGATCATAAAGGTGACCCTCCAAGCAAATAGGAAGCCACTCCAAAGTCTTCAGCATAAGCTTCCATACATTCCCAAAAACATATCATTTTCAAGAAGTATCCTCTACATGCCTTGTTTAAAACAGAAAAATAGCAGTGCCTAGCTCACACATAGCTCACACATGGACATAGGAATTAAAAGGAAATAGTAGAGGGGAGAGGAGTGTAATAGCAGGATTTTAAGTGTAATTTTCAAGTTACGCATTTACTGCAGTCAGTTTTTTCTTTTTTTTTTTTTTTTACACACACGTATTTTCTTTATTGAATGTGCCATCTATTAAACTATTAAAGTGTGATCCAGTTTTCCAATCCACTAGCCTTCACAAAAACACATACTTTCATTCGTGCAATAGTCCTATTGATCTCTTCAGTATTTCCCACGGTGACTATGTTTGACTTGAGCATCTGGTCAATCAATACCAACCACTCAGCCAGCTCAGTTGTAGTTTTATCCAGATCAGCAGGCGCAGAAAGTTCCAAAGCCTGCTGACTCTGAACAGGAATTTCCAATGAAGAAGATACTAGCACCACCTTTTGGACATCTGAAACAGAGTTTGGGGTTTTTGTTAAAGAAAAAAGTCATGACCACATGTGCAATTTTGGAAACTATAGGGTTTTTTTTTTTTAATTTTGCAACAGCATCTACAGAGAAAGCACACCAAAATCTTTATTTGAGGCATTTTAACCTACAGAAACTAAGTAATCAGACAATTTGCCTTTTTTAAAAAGAAAAGGCTATTAATTATTTCATTGCATGTCAAAGACTCACCCAAACGGTTCAACCTAAATACAAAACAAACAAGAATAAAACTGGAAAAATTACTTCAAATCTAACGAAGTGAAGCTAAACACTTTGACACGGAAGGGAATTGACCCTTAATAATCATACAAAACACACATTTTTTTTTTTTTTAAGATAAATGTCTAAAATTGTATTCCTTGCTTTTGTATTATGTGGCAGAAAGACTTTCCCCACACTTGGCTCAGAACTCACTGAAGCACAAGTCAAGCTACTGCAATAGATGCCTCATGGACTTGGCAATACACAACTGTCCTAAGGAGGGACAGCTGCCTGCTAATTCAGCCCCATCCTTTTCCTATCTTTTTAATGTGACACTGCAGAGAAGTGAGGAATGAGCTGAATGGTAAGATTTGCTCCAGAAGCTGTGTTTGGTTGTGTTCTGGTTCCAAGAAAACACTAAGCTAAATCAAGCTGGACCATGAACATTACACACTTGGCCTCAGGCAATGAAATACAGAAACTTAACTTTACACGCAACCGGTATGAAAAGAAAACAAGCTGAATCAAGGTTTTGAAAGGCTTAAACAAAAGTTGGGTTTCATCCTTTGAATTTTTTTTCCGGATGCAGAGTTAACTTATTGAAGTTCAAGCTGCAAATTCTTTCAGGCACGGCCTGTCTTCTTCACCCAGTTCTCTGAAAAGGAGACTTGGGCATCTTGTTTACACTCTGTATCTGATGACCTGCCTCCAACAACTTGAAAAGACAGCCAGTGCCAGTGTCTGATACAAGAATGTATCGTATTTAGACAGCTTCCCTTACAAGATTCAAGAAGATAAGTATCTAGCAGATGAGCAAGACATATATGCGTCCCTGCTGAGCTCAAAGGTGCAGAATAGCTTTTATTTATAGGACTGCAGAGAATCTGCATGTAGGGGATACTTTACAAATAATTAGCTGCAAGGAAATCTTCTCATGGATCTTAATTACTAATACACATGACCACAAGGCACAAATCCACAGGAAATCAGGTTGCCACAAACACATTTATATTTTGGGGTTTATTCTGTACCTAGTACACTGGCTCCTGCTGAGGAGTCCTAAGCTTTACTAAAACATTCCTTCATTTCAAAACTGCTAGCAGAGTCCCAAAGGACTCCTCTAATCCTGAACTGCAGATACTTCTTCCCTGTGAGGGTGACAGAGCACTGAACGGGCTGCCCAGAGGTGTGGTGGAGTCTCCTTCCCTGGAGACTTTCAAAAGTCACCTGAACTTGTTCCTGTGTGATCTGCTCTAGGTGATCCTGCCCTGGAAAGGGGTTGAACTAGATGATCTCTGGAGGTCTCTTCCAACCCCTACCACTCTATGAATCTATGTAAAGGTTCCCTCTCTCTCCCACAGTAACACGAATGTAGTTTCAGATACAGCAACAGCCAACATTTCTTATTCCCACTTGTCTAAATTCATAGGGAAGGTTTTCCTTTTTGGATTATTTTTGACTGCAAACAGGATTAAACTCAATACAATTGAGCACAGCAGAAGGACTGATCACTCACCAGAAGATTTTGTCTGCGTAACAAGATGAGACTGCCCAAGAAATGCCTCCAGTTCTCTCACTCTGTCAGGCACTTCCCTGAACACCTACAGGTCAGCAGAGAAGAATAAAAACAGTTAAGACAACCTATAAGAACAGCAAAAAAGTAAACACTTATTAAAGACAAAATATTCTACAATGTGCTTCCTACAGTGGCACACCTCACATACATTTCAATGAATTTTTTCAAGGTATCACTTAAAAACAATAAAAATGCCTAAAGGTACTCAGTGTTATTTCAATGCATTCCAGTGTCTTACCTAAATCTTGGAGAGAAATAAATGAACTGTTGTAAACAGGTTGTTTACATGGTTTAACTGCCCAAGCATCAACGCTATGACTCATTATTTGAATACGCTTTGAAGGAAAGACGACGCATGATTTGTGGTCATCAGTGACAGGGGAGTAAAGAAATAGGGAGTTAATGTAAAAAGAAAAAAAAGTGTTACCACTAACTCTATTGTAGTGAAGACAAATTTGCCTACTTAGCTTTTTAAAAGTTTTTAAGATGCAGTGATGGAAATGTAATATAGAAAGGAGGAAAAAAATTCCTATTTTCATGGCTGAATAGGTGAAAATAGGTGTTTTTTTTCTTTTCCTCAACTATCAAAAGCCCCTTTCCTCAGTAAATCATTACCACCCTGATCCATAATATAATCCCAAATAATTCTATTCCTTTTTCACTTGAATCTCCAGGCTCTGCTTGAAAAAAATCTGGTTATACTCCAACCACTGAGTTCTTTTCTTCTCTCATACTTTCCAATGACGCTGAACACTAGAGTTTCTAATATACAGCATATAAACTCAATAAGAATCCCAGACAAACTTGGTAAGGTTTTCTAAGTTTTACCACAGCTTCGTTTGTTTTCCTCTTAACCGCTGCAAACATCCAATTTTACTCTACTGCAAAGATTTATTGTGACTCGATTTCAAATTAACACATTACTGTTTGCCTCAAATAAGTGAAATACCTTTGATCCAGCTGTTTAAAAGAAATCCAATTTAAAAAAAAAAGAAATCAACAAAAAATCTAACCTAAACTAACTCATTCTGATAGAAAAATGTCCACCAGTGTTTCCATGTAGACATGGATTGGGGCATATTTCCTGAACATGCCTGCATGGCTTCCCAGGCACTTTATGTACATGTCACAGACACATGGAAAGGAAAACAACCATTCTGAGCACATCACTATATTTTTGGCTTCAGGTACCCAACGATGAAGAAATCCACACCTTATTCCACCTCACATTGAGGGACTGCAGGAAATTAGAAAGTTTGTCTTTTTCCTGAAGGTGAACATTTTTATCCAAGAGCACTTCAGGTTCAGTTCTGTTCAGCCATTCCAGTTTGTCTCTCTGGACTTCCATCTCTCCACTTAAGACCTAAAAGGGATGGAAGAGTTTTAGACAAAAGCAAAACGTAAACTTGCTTAAATAAAGGGAGCAGAGAGGAAGTTTTCCTTTAACTTCAGTATTTAGGAATTTCCCAGGAAATATATAACAGAAAAGCTTCTATTTTGGTTCCTATGCTCTATTTAAAAATTATTAAGACATTTATTCAAATATCAGCATTTATTGCTAACTGGAAAAACTCCACAGAACTGCAAATATCTAAGGTACCTACACAGCTTCATATCATGCACACTAATTCTCATCTCACATGATGCTTCTGTTTGATCACCTCTGGATGTACCATGTGTATCCAAAAGGCACCATCACTCAAAATCGTTGCCTGCTCTCATATTAGAAAGAATTAAAAACTAAGGGCCCACTCCTTACATGTATTATACAAGTACATAGTAGAACACTACAAGGTACTTTATTCTTAAAGAAATGTACTCTGAAGGCATTTAAAAACTAAATGCTAGGATTCTCACTGATTTTCAATGAACTGTGCTATCACTTGCCCATATACCACCAGCACTGTGGAGTAGGAATCACGAATTTTGTCTTTAAAGCACTGCAATAAAAAAAATTTGCAATGGCAAGTACACATCACATTTATCCACCACAGTATCTATACAAATCTCTGACTTACCGAGGTGTCATAGTGAAGTGACAGAACACAGGCCTGGAAGATCACTGAACCCTGCTACAATAAGCACTATAGCAAATAGTGTCTCTCCTAAATTTGCAGGCATCTACCCTAAAATAATCACTTTTTTTTAAACACATCATATTATTTTCACTTGGAGGCTGCTCTAGAAGCTCTATTTAGAAATCTCCTCCTCATTCACAGATGGTATTTACTACTGACTGACCAGTTAACATCTGTTATTCCCACTTCCCTAATAGCAGCTTTTAATAATAGCTCATCTTCCCTACATTTTCTTATTCTCATCATCATATCCCTTCTCATTGTTCTTTATTTGACTAAACAAGGTAAGTTGTTTGTCTTGTTTAGTCACCCCACAGCAGGTTGCAGGAGCTGGTTTTCCTCTCTACTCTGCTCTTGTGAGACCCCACCTGAGTACTGCATCCAGCTGTGGAACCCTCAACATCAGAAGGATATTGACCAGTTGGAGCGAGTCCAGA
>NW_010263542.1:104823-105333 GCF_000690775.1 Eurypyga helias | reverse complement strand
TGCTATGGGGACAGGCTGAGAGAGTTGGGCTTGTTCAGCCTGGAGAAGAGAAGGCTGCATAGAGAGCTTATTGCAGCCTTCCAGTACCTGAAGGGGCCTACAAGGAAGCTGGGGGGGACTTTTTACAAGGGCCTGTAGTGACAGGACAAGGGGTAATGAGTTTAAATTGAAAGTGGGGAGGTTTAGATTAGATATCAGGAAGAAGTTCTTCCCAGAGAGGGTGGTGAGGCACTGGAACAGGTTGCCCAGAGAAGCTGTGGATGCCCCATCCCTGGAAGTGTTCAAGGCCAGGCTGGATGAGGCTTGGAGCAACCTGGTCTAGTGGAAGGGGTCCCTGCCCATGGCAGGGGGGGTGGAACTAGATGGGCTTTAAGGTCCCTTCCAGCCCAAACCATTCTATGATTCTATGAAGTCCAAGTTTCTTTGTAGATGAGGAGTTCTTCACCCTCTTGAAGAGCTCAGCAATCTTACTCAGTACCTGTTCTATTGTAAGCTCACCTTTCCTTAATA
>NW_010263542.1:68285-104791 GCF_000690775.1 Eurypyga helias | reverse complement strand
TCACAGGGCCAAAATTGGTACTTAGTTCCCTACCAGTGTTTCTCTAGCAAATTCTGCTCTTTCCCCCCTTATTCCAGTTCCACACTTCAGGCATCTAAGTTAAGGTAGATGATAAGAATAATTAAGCTTTCATGACAGGCAGCAAATACTCAACTGACAAAAGCCAACTTGTTTAGAGAAACACAACTGCAACTACTTCACATAATTTATAGATATTAGTTGCAAGTTCCAGACTTTACAAAGTGAAAATTACACCACCACCACTCCAAAAGCCATGAGCTGACACTTTGCACAAGACATACATGTGCACACACATATACACAAGAATCAATCTTGCCTGTAACTCTCGCAAGCTTTCTTCACGGTTGAAGGTAAATCTCGTGTCCAGAGCACTTTCTGCATTTTCCAACCAGCAACGCAGCTCATCAAGTTTCTTTCTATACTCTATCAGCTGCTGATTCTCTCCTTTTAGCCTTAAAAAGGAAAACAAAAAAATCTACTACAGGGAATGCAGCATGTCATTCCCATGTTACTTCTGATGCAACCATCACGTGTTTTTCATTGGTTTGAGCATTTTAAAGGATTCTTTTTGGTATTCAAAAGAATCTAACCTCATCACTGGAATGCAAGATACTTGCAAATTAATACTACCACATTAAAAATAGATGAATTTCAGTTACAAAGTCACAAAATAGACTTTTAAACTCTGCAGCAAACGTTAAACCTAAGTGACAGTAATGACAACACCTTCAGGCCTACATCATTGTAAGCCACTGCTAGGCCACTATTAGTGAAAGTATGAGAGATGTCCCTTAAACACTCCAAAGGAAAAAAAAAAATCCCTAAACCACACAGTGCTTTAATGGAACTTCTCAAATTAACTAAGTAAGAAAAATCTTAATACTTTTCTAAATATATCAGGAGATGTTAAAAATGTGTAATTACATAAATAGCCTCCAAAAATAACTGTTCATTTCAAGGATTTATCCTTACACATTTTTTTAACAGTAAGAAGAGGGGGGACCTTATATTCCCAGATACGCTGAAAATTTGTATGTTTATCTCACAAAACCTTGCTCTTTGATCTTTTGAAGACATTTAAGGCTCATTCAAAACAGATTTTCATTTTGTTCAGAAAATACCTACTCATATGGACTAAATTGTTGCAAACACATACCTAAATATCTTATTTTATAGTACTGTGGAAATTGAAGAATACTACAACTGTTTCAATTAGTGTATCTTTGACAATGCAAAACTAGAGATCAAGGTAGTGTACTTACAGTTTAGCCTCAGCCAGGAAAAGTAGCTGAGTATTCCTTCCTAAAAAAGTCTAGTATAGCAATGAAATTACTTTAAAACCAAAGGAAAAATGTAAGAAGAGAAGTTCTGCGGTTGCCATTTGGGGGGTTGTGTTAAACACAGATTCACTAAGCAGTCAATTGCAGGTGCGTTTATGAGAAATTGGTTTTAGAAGACAGTTCAAAACACAGAGGCCAACGTCAGGAAAATTCAGATTAATGACAGCGTGCGATAAAACGCACTCTCTCTCCAAGAGAGAGCCTCTTCATCGCATCTGCTCAGACATCCAAATTTCTGATTAACTTATTACCTCTGTTGTCTATCCATGACCTCCACGGTGATTGCTTTCCAGCGTCTATTCAATCCTGCCAGCTTCTCCTGCAGGAAACTCCCGTCTGTAGCAGACAATTTCTGTATGATCCCTTCCCCAGTTCTGTTCAATGCTGAAACACTGGTCTGATGGCTGCTGACTCCCTCTTCAAGTTCCTGTCAGAAACGTAACAGCCACACAGAATTTTATCACTGACCTAAAGTGACTTTGATCTGTGGCTCATAATATGCAGGATGAATCCTGAGTGCATGCTATTTTACTAAAACAGGCACTTAAAGCTATCTTACTTAAAATTGGAGGCTGTTGATTTAAGTTATTAAGAGTCTGTTGTTGAATCTGGTTCAATTTTCTAATGAGTGTCATAAAAATATAATGACACAGAACAGGCTGCCGAATACTATTTAGGGTCAGAAGAATTCATTTAAACCACCAGTGCTAGAATCACTCGCTTTTGATTCCTTTCCTCTTAACGTATACCACTTTCCAGCAGTGCTAACAGATGGCATGACTTTTTTTTAACCCGTTCTTTTCATAACCTATGCCCCTGACTATTTCTGTAACCTAACTGTATTTTATCTAGGATAATTATGTCTGTGCTGCCACGGTTCCCAGGCATCACAGAAAATCCATGAAACTAAAGGAAGTCAGAAGGTTTCAGAATCAAACCTTCACATATGCCTAACCACCACAAAAACCTTACATTGTTAGTAAAAATTTATTTGCAACTAGATCAGGAATAAGATGATTCTAGAAAGGAAAATGCCCCAGAGGAAAACTCCAAGCAGCAACAAGGATGAAATACAGACTGTATGTTAGGTAAAATGCACATTTCTTTAGCCAACACATACCTAACTCTTGGATAACCATTATTCCCAAAAGAAAAGAAAAACTTACAATCCTTAAAGTTATGTTTTCTTCTTTTTATTTAAAAGGAAGTATAGTAGTTTAGCTAAATGGAAAAGTCTATTCTTCCATAATGATGAGCTAGAGGAATCATCAGGGAATTAAATTCCAGAACAGAAGTCTGAAACACTCAAACCTACATCCGACATCTGTAACTGTAAGCTTCTCTTCTTCTAGATTACTTATACAAGACAGGATCTTGCAAAGTCATTAGTTTAAAAAAATAATTTGCTAAGTTATCACTGACCGTTGTTGGGGTCTATTTTTTTAATTATGAGTAGAAATTAAGTGAAATAATATACTGGGTTTCTTAACTGATTAACATATTTTGAAAGCTGTAATGAAACTTATAAAACAACAAAAATTATGCCAACATTGGAATTCTGAAATTATCTCAAACACATTCATACTAAGAATCATCATAAAACCCCAGACTATAAGGAAGTTGAGATTTTCCCCAAGAATCATTTAAACTGCAACTGAAAAAGAAATTTTGTTACCACTTTTTAAAGCGTAATTGCACGGCCTCATTTCAAATCTGTATATCTACATAGAAAACTATAATTTTAGACAAAAATCTAGACTTTTTCCAGATTGCTCATTTTCTGCACAAATCATCCATACCTGCTGATGCAGCTCAGCTGTCTGCAGCTCCAGGCTGCCATCTGGACCACGGGCATCAGCTAATAACACTTCAGCTTCCGTTATCCAGTGGGAGAGGTCATTGAGATCACAGTGGAACTGCCGCCACACCTCAATCGCTCTATCAAAGCAACTGTTTGAAAACAAAGCATTGGAAAATTATCCAAACCATTTTGGTGAAAAGGCTACGATTCCTGCTCCAGCGAGTAGAGAGTTTCCTTGGGAAACAAAACGGCTTGCACGTAGCCTGGTTAACAAAGCTCCAGTACTGAAAGGTTCCTGACATAACAGCAGCTGGTAAAAGCCAACAGCACAGACTGTCATTAACTTCCAGCTGAAGGAAAAAAGGGCAGTCCTAAGCAAACTTTCGTTTCTATCACTTAGAAAATAAAGATTGATAAGCTGCATCAAATTGGGCTGCAGAACCCTTTTTTCATTTATTATAAAATGGTTCAGATATGAGTATGGAACATGAAATATGATTAATTACTCAGAGGTTGGGTTTTTTTTAATTCATAAACCATGGGGTGCTGGTACCTGGAATTTAATAAGTGAAGGTGATTTTGATTATATAGAACTGGCTGTATTACCAGTGGGCCCACATAGCTAGGTCTTATACAATTTAATCACACAATAATTTACCAGACATTTCATTATTATCACCATCTTTGCAGCCTCAAATTGATGTGTAGTTTAACTTGAAGGGCAACATTTTCTAGCATGGAACAGACTGAATTATCAGTCAGAAGGTTGTTTTTAACTAAAAACAAGAGTTCTGCTATGTTAACAAACTAAGAGAAACAATCCATGAATGTCAAATAAGAGAAGCATGTCAGAGAGAAACAGAGAGAAACAGAGAGAAACAGAGAGAAAGCAGCTTGTTTTCTGTTTGTTGATTGCTAACTCTAAGTTAGCGTTATACAACAAATAGGGCAGATGTCTCAAAGGACACAGGACTTGAGACAAACAACATGAAATCTACATCAACACCAACAGACTGGATAGTATACCATTCCAAACTAATAAAAATAGTCCTTAAATACGCAGGAAGCCAGATCTCCTGCTCATCAGAGGACCAACTAACGTTACAGAGGAAAGATATCATCTGGAATTATCTTAAACAACTCCAACATCAATGACTCCACAGTTACTCCTTATATACAGATGCAATCTGAAATTAGCAGCATCACATCAAAGAAATCCGAAACCAAACTTGAAAGAGCTACCATTGCATCTATTTTCTTCACTAATTAAATTCAACAATCCCAGAGTTCCTGGTGAGATTATTGTCATCAAAATTCTATCTCATTTTTATCAAGACATCCATATTTCTTGGCACATACAAGGCCTTTTTGTTATTATTATTCTTCACGTGGGCCAATTCTAACAAAGAAGAAAGCCTTAAAAATCTCTACTTAAATTTTTCTGACCCTACCTCATAGTCCTACACACATCTCAGATCAATACACTAAACCAATCTGTAGACTGACCCCAAATCTCATTCCCCTTTAATTTCTCAGGTACATTTTAGTCTAACTGAACATATTGTCTCATGATAGTATCTCATTCCACATTTAATGAGAACAGATATTTTAAGCACTTAAAATAGTTTAAAAGAATATTTTATTGGCTTTCTTCAAAATGAGTTCCTGGAGAAGTTCTGAACACATGACTTTTTCAGAACCTAGAATTTTAAAACGTTAGAGGAGATCGCTTTGAGATAGAAAGCTTGAACTCCTGCCATTACTGTTGGGAGCCTACAGTTCCATCGGAACTTGGAGCAACTAGATGAAGTATTACTGGTTTTGAGCCAGATGTACATTTCACTACAGACTGCCTCAGATGAAAGACAAAAATACCACAAACAGCTCAACAAAACTATTAAGCTCATACGTACACACACATTTTACGTTAGACATGTTCAAGTCAAAGCGAAGTGAACTGGATTTAGCTGAACACTTAAAAGCTTTGCTAAGTACAGTTTAATTCAACTTGTGCTTGGCTACATCAGAGCTTTTATCAAAGGTTTAACTACTTAGCTGGCCCTCAATCACAAAATCATTACTACCTCTGAAAACTAAATCAATTTTTTGCCACAGGCTTCAGATGCTGTTTCTACTAATTCTGTCAAAATCTCCACCCACTCCAGAAATAGAAAAAAGCCAGAGATTATTAAGGAGATAGAGTCTTCTAGCCTCCTTGCTTATATATACGGCAACATAGGGAAAAGAATTAACTCCGTTAAAAAGTCTTCTTAGTAACAGAAAAGGTATAAAAACACTAATGCCAAAATACAGCATTTTAATGTTGATACTAATATTATTTTCATTAATCAAAGTATATCCTTCTATTAAGATCTAGCACTTAAATCTCTTCAGGAAGTTAGATACCATTTTATCTTACATTGCTAGTCCAAAAGTCCCTTTTGTATGAAAATCGCACACAATATTATTCTCATTAAGATACAGAGCTTTACAAACTTTATGAAGTTCGAGATTAATTTGGATTCAGTGAACCAACTGAGGAAGTAATCTGTTGCATTTTGCCAGCTAATCATAAACATTGAACTTGCTCTTTGATACATTTATCTTTTTTAATGGGAAGACTAGGTTTCTGGTTACACCTGGCTACTTGGATGAAATTAAATTAAATATAAGTAGTAAATGTAAGTATGAACACAATTTCAAAAGGATAATATGTGTTAAAGCTCTTCAGTTGAGTTATAAGGGGGGAAAAAACGGTATAACTACAGCTTAATGCGTGTCATACCTGCAAAGACAGCAAAATAGCCGCAGGCATATCAATACAGATGGGCACCAGATTCTGGAGCAGTTGTCTCCAAATCCAGCAGGTGACCACAGGCGGCCAGCAAGAACACGGAAAGGGGTACCCAGCTGGCACCACTACTTGCTTGCAAATTAAAAACAGTGAAGCGACAGTGTCTGCAGAGTTATTAGAAATATTGATGCTTCACTGATCCAGTGGCCCAGAATTTCTGGAAGTCTTTGCTTAGACAATACCACCTGCCAATTTTTATATTCCTACACATACCTACCAGTGTTCAGAGAAAGAGTTAAAAACATCAACTTATGGAACACACACTTCCTGAAAACAGCTCTTCAAAATAAACCTTCAAATATGTTTGATATCACATTTCTGGTTGTGCAAAGCAAGTAAACATGGCCAGACATTACTTTATGCTCTACAGAACTTCTGCAGTAACCATTACCTTATATCACTATTAAATAAGCAAGTTAAGTACAGTACAAGCCTTTGCATTTAATTTTAATTTTCATAAAACCATTTTCAGTCATTAAGATTTTTTTTTTGCATTAGCAGTAATCTCACTGTCTACTGCTGTTTGCAGTGTGAGCAGTCCAGTGGTAACTTCCTGAATACGTACTTTCACCAATTCTAAATTAAATCGCCTTTCTGACACATTTTTCCAAGTTTGACGAAGTGGTATTGAGTTTGTTTTTAAACATTTAAAAGATGTTTCAGATAACAAGGCATCTTCTGTTTAGAGTATCTTCTGTAAGGGGAAGGGAGAAACAGCTTGGTTTAACTTTCCCATCCCCCACCCCCTACCACGTTGGTATAAGTGAAATTACAGGTATTTGATCATTCTGGAAAGGAAACAGGAAATAAATTTTTCTTAAGCATTGATTTCAATATTCCCTTGGTCTCTCAACCACAAAGGTTTCTAATATGGTCACGTCAACTTCAATTATTTACAATGAAAATTGCTGGCAACTATCATACAAGTTGTATTTTAAAGACCCCATCCTTTCAAACTCCTTCCTTCCTTCAAAAGCAGCCTTGAATTCTATGTTAGAAAGCTGTCTTAATATTTTTCTTCTAGAACTTTTCTTTGCGATACCTTTACAAAACAAAGAGTTTATGGTTTATAAACAGTCTACTTTATGAAGTAAAAACAATCAGCTTCATAAAAGCACCAAAACTACAGTTTGCATGTTAACTGTTTCAACATTCAATAATTCTGGCAATTACTCTGTAATACTAAATATGACAACTGATCACTCCCAAACTCTATCTGCATCATTAGGGTTCATTTGTAAAACGCTTATATTCAAGCACATAAAACGTTTACCACATGGTGACAGAAACCAAACATCCTTGACTTACCACTTACGATCGTTGTACATTCTATTAATTCTGTCCCATTCCGCATTCAGCTGGGTTAGTGCATCTCCTATCTGTATTGCCTCAGGTCCAGATGCTTCTAATATAACATCAGGCTGCTTCTCATGTATGACCGCAATTTGATCCCCAAGTTTATCCAAAATATCTTTTATGTTCTGCAAGCACAGTAATGACACAAGCCATCAGTAAAGTCAACAGCAGCAGGAAATCTAAAAGAAAAATAATAATTTTTTAAAAAGACCAAAAAGCAATCTCTTCAAAACACTGTTCCAAAAACCAGTATCTAAAATAAGACCATACCCATCAGCTGTTTACAGATTAAATCAGTTTTAGCAACTGAACTAACTAGTCCATCACACCTTTTTAAGCATATGTCCTCAGTGTTTTATGAAGAGGGTAGATTATTTTATATATCCAATCTGTTCCTGAGGTAACAGGGCATACCTTCCTTCTCAAAGCAGCAGTATCTTCATTATCAAACAAATAAGTTCCTGTGTCATGAAGACACTGTACATATTCCTTCCTCATGCAAAAAATGAGCCACAAAATGTGACTTTATTATGCTTCATGTAACCTCCAAAATGCACAGAACTGCAAAAGCATAAGCTACATAAAAGTTTTAGATTTAAATGATAAAATTAAAGCAATCTATTTCAGGTATCATTGAACTATGGTGTGAAAATACCTTTAAACTAGATGCTGTTGTAAAATTGCCTTGGTATTCAGAGAACAGTCCATACAAACAGTGGAATTTACTTAACTTTGAATTTAAAATAGCAACACTTCTAAAAATTCTGTGGTCTACTATTTGCTTCTTCTGAAAACATCCTTACAATATACCAAAATTTAAAAATCAGATGAGAGAACTGCACCAAAATGAAGTATTTTGAACCCATGTTAACCTAAACACTCCTAATTGTACTTAAGGGATCCCAGAAGCAGAGTAAACGGGACAAAAGGATCTCATCCACAAAATGGAAGAGTCACCTACTTCCCCTATTGGTTTTTGAAAACTACAAGAAACAAGCAAGAAAAACTGAAATAACGTACACAGCATAAAGAAAAGCAGGTTGGGAAAGTGGAGTGAAATTCTGAAAAGCTTTTAAAGGACCTGTGTAACAGCTGCAGAAACAGCTGATCTAGCTTCAGGTGAGAGGCAAAGCCTGACTACCTCAAGTATAAGGACACATGGACCCCATTATGCTTCCCAACCCACAGAGATACATCAACACTGCACCACACCATGTTCAATTTCTCAACTCCAGTGGAAGTTTTCTGTGGGAATCTCTGTAACATGCTCCTTTGTATGTTCAGTTTTAACCAGGACTCAGAATCCTACATATTTAGCTCACATTTGACCGCAGGATTCATTATTTTCAAATATACTTTCTTCATCCCCTGTTGAAGAAGGTCAAATCTTTGACTACTTCCCCATCTTTAATCATACAGGTAAATCCACAACCTAGCAATGAGAAGGGGGACCATAAAACTGAGTATATATTGATGCTTTGATAATCAGAAAAGGTAACGTTGTCTTGTGGCCTCATATATAGCTTCATACAAAAGCCCAGAATCTCCCTTTCTCCCTCTTCCCACGTAAGCAATTGTTTTCACATGACACAGAACAGCAGCTGCGTTAAAGACACTAAGCAGGAACATAAGAAGATTGGCTTTAGCATTTGTTTACATATTGCGTAGACTAAGTGATGAAAAATACAACCGTTTCTCCAACAAAAGTAGTCAAACCTTTCTTCCCCAACCTCCTACCCAGCTTACCTTCTGCTCCACTTGGTATCCAGATCCTGCTTAAAAGAACAATTACCCACAAAACTGTATATTTATTTAATTTTCAGTGCATATTGACTTAGTATATACTGAGCAAAAAATACAAATACAGCTACAAAGTCACTAAGGTATTTTTTTTCTTCTGCTATTCCCTTCACCCATTCTTCCCTCTGAATATAATGCTTAGGCATGCAGTACCTTCAGTGCATCTTCCTGAGTTGAAAAATCCTCATAGATGCCAGTATTTAACTCCGGAGCGTTCAGCAGTAGTTCAACATCAGCCATGGCCAGCAAGACTTTGTTGATTTCAACCAGGTATTCAGCTGAAAAAGGCAAGGTCCTAACCCCCGCAGCAAAGTGGCCTTTCAACCTCTGCTGCACAGGGATTGCCTGAAATCATGGAAGTTCATTTTGTATTTCAAAGAACAAGCAATTCTATGAAAAAATCCTAAATCAGTAGACTATATTCAGAATGAGTACTTTCCTACATTACAAGACAACACAAAGGCCTTTCTATCGAGTTACATAAATTCAGAAAGCTGCAAGTCCTGCAGAGAATTGTTTCTATATTTATTTTAAAATGTTAGAAAACAGTAGATATCATGCTTCACGATGACCCTGTTATTCTTCATTAAATCTCTGAAGAGTGGGAAGGGCACTACTGTTTCTCTCACCTTGATCCTTACCATTTCCAGAAATTACACTTCTTGATCGAGCCTGTATCTAGTCCTGATCACAACCCATCTGTTTCCTTCATCATCAAGGACTCCCAGAAGTTCCCAATTTTCTGAAGCAGACTTTTTTTTCCTTTCCACATTCTTTTCAATAAGCATCTTCACCCACATTTCCCAACCATTTTTTACATAAATTAGTGCTCCACAATATGCTTTCTGCAGCAATAAAAGACACTAACGCCTTAAGAGCTTGACAACTCTTACTGCTCTGGCTGTAAGACCAGGCAGTCTAGCCAAGTACCATGTTAGCAGATAAGAAAGCAAGAACAGTAATTTAATGTAGCTTTTTCTTGGATCTTAAATGATGGCCTGGATCTGGAGCATTAGGAAGGCAGCTGCGAGAAGCTATACTCTGCCCTGCTTGGCAAAGGTAGCAGGGGCAGCTAAACACATACTCTGAAGACGGAAGGAAGCTTTTTGCTGAAAAGGTTTCGTGTCCAACAGGATTCTGCTACCATCTCTGAAAACAGCCCAGTCCTTGAAAATCAGCAATGAAAAACTAAACCCACCTCCAAATACTGAAAAATTCAAACAACTTCTAAGCCACCATCCTGTACTCAGTGAATGTGAGTCAAGCGAGACAGAGGCACTCGACTGTAGGATTTACTAACAGCTGAGAACACGCTGAGGAGTGTGAAGAATAAATGTATGTTCATAGGGATTTCATCCAGTGAATTTTACTTTGCAATTACTCTGGGCTGGGTGCACACACACAAATTGCTAGCACAGCTGACACCCACTAAAATCTGAAGCCCTACTAACAGAGTTGTTTGCAAACACCTGTCTGTATCTTCCTCCCCCACATGTTTCTGAGCATTTCAAATATGTCACTCAAATTAGCTGGAATCTAACACATGCAGCATTGCGTAGTGCAAAAGAAAAAAGGGCTGCATCAGAAAAGGTATGTTCACATATTCACTGTTCAGGATTTCTGCTCTTGCACTGACACCTCAGGATTTTGTTTTGTGCTGGTTTGGGGTTTTTGCTTTGTTTTGTAAAGTAGTCATCCCTGTATTGAAATCGGGGGCACAGTTGTAGTTCCACAGAACTTTTACAACCAACCATGGTACACATTCAGTCATCCATTGCACACCAAACAAATAGGATGTAGAGACACATAAGCATAGATTGAGTCTAATGAAAACAAGTATTACTGATAAGCATCATAAAATACTCAGCACTGCTTCTGATTCTGTAACAGTACAGCAAGCAAGCACCACAGGTAAAAACCATCAACGACTCCATACACTTTAGCCACAAATACAGGCCAGGCTGGATGAGGCTTTGAGCAACCTGGTCTAGTGGAAGGTGTCCCTTCCCATGGCAGGGGGTTGGAACTAGATGGTCTTTAAGGTCCCTTCCAACCCAAACCAGTCTATGATCTCTATGTTGGTCCCTGATGATCCTCAAACACTTTTTCTTGAGGCACTCTATGTGTTTTACCAGCTTCCATTACCAAAACCTGGAGCAAAAGCCCAAGTCTTAGAAAGCAGTATGATTTTCTGTGGAAGGAGGGGCCCCAGCTCCAAAGAAATCACACAAAGCTTGTGCAACTCTTTGGAAAAGAAAGTATCTTTTCCCCAGTGGTGTGGAACAGGCCTGGGTTTGAACTAATACCAGGATGCCTGCTGCAACTAAGCCACCTGCAACATCATCACATGATGTTTTCTCTAACTCTCCATCACCCCACAAGTCCCATTCTTGCACAGGCAACAGTCCAGAATACAGACCTCACACAAACAGGTCACTGGACTTTATTCAGACACATTGCTTTATCTCCCATTAGAAAAAACTTGCACAAGATTTAAAACAACATCTGTTGGCATGTGGAAAACTTGTTCTCCACTTGTTGCCACCACTGACATGTATAGTGTGGCCAGCAGGTCGAGGGAGGGGATTCTCCCCCTCTACTCTGCTCTTGTGAGACCCCACCTGGAGTGCTGCATCCAGCTGTGGAGCCCTCAACATCAGAAGGATATAGACCAGTTGGAGCGAGTCCAGAGGAGGCCACGAAGATGCTCAGAGGGCTGGAGCACCTCTGCTATGGGGACAGGCTGAGAGAGTTGGGCTTGTTCAGCCTGGAGAAGAGAAGGCTCCAGGGAGACCTTATTGCAGCCTTCCAGTACCTGAAGGGGCTACAAGGAAGCTGGAGGGGACTTTTTACAAGGGCCTGTAGTGACAGAACAAGGGGTAATGGGTTTAGATTGAAAATGGAGAGGTTTAGATTAGATATCAGGAAGAAATTCTTCACAGAGAGGGTGGTGAGGCACTGGAACAGGTTGCCCAGAGAAGCTGTGGATGCCGCATCCCTGGCTGTCTTCAAGGCCAGGCTGGATGAGGCTTTGAGCAACCTGGTCTAGTGGAAGGTGTCCCTGCCCATGGCAGGGGGGTTGGAACTGAATGGTCTTTAAGGTTCCTTCCAATCAAAATCATTCTGTGATTCTATACTGAAACTTTCTGCTTCCCCAGTAGCACCATCCTGGGCCAGGTTGCTACTCTTCTGCAAAGCAGTGAATTCCTCCTCGTGCTGTTCCTGCAGATCACATCTCATGGCTAAATTCCTCCAGCTGCCACCCATCACCAGAATGCCATTTCCTCCTTTCACTACCCTCCCTCTTAAACATGAGCATATGTAAATGTTATAAATGCAGTAGTGCTTTACTACAGCTGAGTTTTAACTGTTCAGCTGTTCTCTACCTTGCATTGCAGACTGGCAGCTTCTAAAATGCAGCATAATGTACTAAAAAATGGAAAAGCAGAAGTTTGACATAACTGTCTCACACAAATCAAATACCTAAATGTCACAGAAGCTGGTTTTTAGGGTTTGGGGTTTTTTTTGGGTGGGTTTTTTTGGGGTGGGATTTTTTTTTTTATTGAAAGAAAACAGGCAAGCAAACTTTTTTCTTAAGCACAGATCAATAAAAACATAATGAAAGGTTACTTAGGAGCTGACTGCATGACTTAATAGCTTTTTCTGCTTTAATTTCAGCAGTGACAGAGCATGTTTGTTACATTTGATCTCTCTAAATACTAGGGAAAATGTAGGCCTGGGGAAAAAAGGGGAATATGCAGTTACTAGTTTACATTCTAAAATAAGGCCTATCAGTGAGACCTTCTAAAAATAATTTAAATTCAGTGGTCAAATAAAAATTTGTTTCCTCCTATACGTAGCATCTAGTCTGAGCTGCAATTCAGAATTTGGTTTCAGATTTCCCTTCCCTTTCCCTTTCTACACTTAAATATATTTTTAAACAAAAATCTATCAGAGATTCAACTCAAGGAGATACCTTGACTTGCTTCCAAGTGGATTTTGGAAAATACAGCCCAAGAAACTAACATAAAAATAAACAATTACCTTGCATGTTTAACTACATAAACATTTTAACCCAGTCTAATTTCAGATCACCACTTATCATATTTACAAATAAATATCCTTTTGATTAGAAATGCTCACTTTTTAACCATTCCTTGCCCCTTCTCTCTCAGACTTAAAATATTTCATAGCCAGTTTGCTAAAAAGAGGTTTTCCAACTATAAAATCTAATGTTCATTTTATTTTTCTTCTGGGTTACTGCAGGCAGTAACCAACATATTTCTTGGCAATGTAGCTAATGGTTCATATTTAAGTAACCCAGAACCTTCCCTATAAAAATCACAATAGGCAAACATGTTTTCTTTATTACAGGATGAGTATTTCAAGAGCCTTCAAGATGGTGTCTGTGTTTCATTTTACAGGGAAAACTGCACTGTGCCTGCAACAGCGAAGTCGCTTACCATCTGCAAGATTATCATTTTCACTTCACAACAGTTTATAAAACCTGGAAAAAAAACTCTCAGGAACTTTAGTCAACTAATTACCTCTGCAATTTAGGTTTAATTTTTCCTTTCCTTCATTCTGAGCCAAGTCAAAATAGAGCAATTTAAATAAATACTCAAGCAAGGTTAGAAAAGAAGAAACTCAAGGAGATACAAACTTCAGACGCAGGTTTTTCTAGCTAATGGATTTGTGGCAAAACAAGGGTTATTCAGAATTATCTGCCATGCAGAAGGGTACCAATATTTCAGAGACACTTAACTCCATAATCCCTAGAAGCACACAGGATGAGGAATATTTATGATCCAGCTACTTCCAGCAAATCAATATATAGATATATACGACCTTCAAGCATCATAAATAAGTCCTCTCCTCCACACTCATTTACAAAAACGTAAATAATGTACTACATAAAGCCTTAATTGGAGTCTACTCCCCAGCTTGGTGGCTGAAATCTTTCTTTCCTTCTCTGTTTGCTCATTTCAAACACGAGTTTCTCTGCTCACTGCATCCTCCTGACATCAAGGTGAGTGGTTGAGCCAGCTTGTGCACCAGGGGGTCAAGAATTCATTTGGTGCTTCTCAGTCCTGAGCAGAGATGAGCAAAAAGCACAGAAATTTGCTATTTGGTGGTTTGGGGGCCTTATGGATACATCCAGGGTTTCCCTTTCCCCACCCTTCATTGGACACCCCTACTAACTAATGAAGGGGGAGGGTGTTCAAGCACAGAATAGATAGTAAAAACTGGGGAGGGGCAGTTTCTGTTGCAGAATTTTAGCATTAGGTTTGCCCCTGGTGCTAAGGGTAAGTCAAGTCTGGTGACAACAAGAAAATTTTGGGGCAACTGTGTTCAACTAACATGACGGTATTTGTGAGCACTACTTCTCCCTTTAGAAAAGGTATTGTCTCATGGTCCCTCTGACTTACCACTCGTATCAGAAAGCTAGAGGCACAGGCAAGTGAAGCAAAAGCAGCAGTTACCAACTTTCACAGCAGTAAGAAAAACCGCTGTGGTCCCTTTCTGAAAGCTTAGCTGACTCAGACTCAAAAGGACATTTGGAAGCATAAAGATGTTTTTACACAACTAATTCTGAGCAAAGGTAACATTTCTCCATCAACAGTCTATTGTAATTGTTGTGGTAATCCATATTTACATGATATTCTGCATTCAGCACGCAGATACAAAGATAGTGTGATCCAGCAGTGCCAGGGATTAGCTGTAGTAAATCCCTAAAGAAAAGGACTTTATAGGAGGCAAAGGCTCTTCCTTAGAGAAGATCAGTCAACCTGCAGTGAGACCAACAGCTACAAAGAGGCCAGCCTGTGGAACAACTGGACGGCCCCATTAGCAAAGAACCATCCAGGTACACCTTTTCCCTTTTCAGTTGGTAATTGATTCACTTGGAGCAGCAAATTAATGGTCAAACAGAAAAATTGAATCATGCTGTTTTACTTTAAATGTGTAAGGATCCCCATTTCCTTCAAAGAAATTCCCTGGCATCAGTCAGGTCCCACGGAGCTCACGTGCAAGTACCACAGCACACCAGGAGCAACCACTGGCGACCCAATGGAGTGTTCAGATGTCAGTGTTACACAGACCCTGGGGCCATCTCTGCCACCCAGCTCTGCCTGAGAGGCTTATAATCTGACAAAATCCTCTCTAGAGGGAAGCAGATGTAAAAGGTTCACTTTCATAGCTGATAGCGTGACCAAGGAGAGCAGACCCTCTGCCATAGGCCTACAGCTACAAGCCCCACAGCCCCACATTATGATTTTGTAGTGTGAGTCTCACAGGGAACCAGAGCATTTTATCCCTGCCTCCAAGTTAGTTGGTGCTGGGTTAAAAAGTTACAGAGCAGTCAATGAGATTGATTGTTTTTAATTATGAAGCTTCATATGCAGAAACTGAGAAGTACTTGACAGATTGCCTAGCCCCCAAGCTTGTCCAAGAAATTACTTACTGCTTCACAAGGTTCCTCACTATTATTGCCTAAAATATTAATTTAATTACCGTGTGGCCAAAGTGTTTTAAAGCATGAGAAGGAGAAATAGAATAAAATAAAAACTCCACCACAAACAAAAACCCCCACAAAACCATCAAATCACAACAAAAAAACCAAAAACACCCACTGAAAGTATCTGTACCTTCAGCAATTAAGACATACAGCTTTCAGGGCGTAAATTTTATCAGACCCTGACATCCTATTAAATCAGTTGTGAAATTGTCAAGACCCGCACACACACACATTATCACACATAACTCTTCCCGTCAGAAATACTTCAACCTTTGTCATTTTTATTAATCTTCATTGTGTACAGTAATATCAATCACACGAAGGTAGTTATCACTCCCTACGCACTTGAGGCAGTGAAAGGCAGCATCGAAGTAGCTACAACACCCCGACCACAGGAAGCACAGACACTGAGTTTAAGCCTCAAATGAGGCTTTTATCATTCCTACACCAAACAGATGCTGAATGAAGCTGTTTGTGCCAGGGTATCAACAAGAGCTAAGCACAATCCCCGCAAGCAAGACTGTTAAGAAAAACTGTCCTGGTTCAACCACACTGCCCAGATCACATGCTGAGACTTGGGCCTGATGACTGGGATATTTTGGATCTATGATGACTATGTAGAAATCCCAAACTAGTATATGCAGATAATTTCCTAATGAAAAATGAATGTTGTCATTTTGAAAACTCTTCTTTCCAAGAAGGTGTCAAAAGAACAGCCATAAAACCTTAAAATATGAATCTTTAAAGCTCATACATAATGTTCACTCTGTTTCCCCTAAGAAAAAAAAAGTCTCATGTACCTGTAGTTTTTGTTCATCTTCCACACCTTGCGGCCCTGACAGACAGTGCTCAGCCTCATCCAGCCACTTCATTAGACTGTCGTGTTCCTTCTTATACTGGGAAAACACTGGAGAGAGTTCCACCACCTGCCTCCTTTGAAATGACCTGCACTCCTACAATGCAGTGTATTAGGAAAATAGGGAATAAGAACAGGGAGTTAGTGAACAGAATAGGTCATATTTATTTGAAAAACAGAAATATTTGAGGGATTCATTTGAAGAACTAAATTCCAAAATATGCAACAGTAGCTATTCATTTAAAAAAATATATCCATGTTCTATTTACTTGCACAGCCATGTAATCAAAGCCAGCCTGAGGGTTTTACCCTGCCTTTGGGCTACACCTCACCTTACCAATATCACTAATATGATTCAATCAGGTGAGCTAAAAGGAGTATAAGAATACAAAACCCCTTTGTTCTACACAAAAAACATTTCTAGCATGGCATGTGTATGAAACCATTACAACACAGAGTCCATCACAACACATTTGCTGACCCTACCCTCCATAGGAAGCAAGAAGAATTCAGAAGCAGACTCATAGTCACACAACCCTCTTGAGCCGAGAACTAAATTATTATATTTTTTAACATGTGTCTACGTAGTCACTCCTCACAGAGTCTGGTGGTGGATACAAACCTCAGTTCAAGGGCCAAAGACAAGTGAAGCAACTGCCAAACTGCCTGCACCCATCTGTGTAAGTACGTGTAAGGTGGCCCTCCATGAAGCTGTGAAAAGGATTTTAAAATTCAAAACCACTGCCCCAAAACTTTGGAATGACGGAATTCATATTTTGGAATTGCAAAGATTCAGAGAATCAGACTGTGTGTATGCACACTTAACCCTTCCCCAGAGAATCTCATGCACTAAAAAAAAGTCATAAACAGGTTGTAAGTGGGATACCAAAGGGAAGACTGAATAAATGAGCCTTAACTATAGGCAGTATTGTAATCGTACTTGCACAGTGTTGTACTTTTTCTGAAGAAGCAACAGTTGTATGCGGATCTTCTCTCTCTTATGGTCCTCCATAGGCTGCTGTAACAACTGTGCTCCTCTCTGTAAAACTTCTTCAATCTGAGCTCTTTCCTGATCCAGCTGAAATTACAGAATTGTCTATTATCCTCACAAAGCTCAGCTATGGTTTCCCAAATTAATTTATTACCTGCTCAGATATTAACAGAAATGGTACCAACTTGTTTTATTATCCAAACGTGAGCCACACAAATTCAAGCAGAGATTCTCCTCTACAACTACCAAATCCTAAAATCCAACTTGGTCATATCATAAACTTCATTAAGAGGTGCGTCTATTATCCTCACAAAGCTCAGCTATGGTTTCCCAAATTAATTTATTACCTGCTCAGATATTAACAGAAATGGTACCAACTTGTTTTATTATCCAAACGTGAGCCACACAAATTCAAGCAGAGATTCTCCTCTACAACTACCAAATCCTAAAATCTTGGTCATATCATAAACTTCATGAAGAGGTGCCCTGCAGGAAGCTCACTCAGTGAGCCAGCAGTAGGCAGCCACAGCAAGAGGGTGCTATGACTTCAGCTCCATTTCTATTCTAAACATGCCTTGACAATAATAAGCAAGCTCAGCAGAATAGCAAGAAAATGAAAACATAGTAAATACAAAACAGCACAGAGGAAAGCATACGTTCTGTAACAACAGATCCTTCCACACAGGACTCTTAAAAATTCTTTTCTGTAGTATATATGCCATTTTCCACAGACCTCTACTGAGCTTTCCAGCTCAGTTCATAACATTTCATGTGTTTAAAAGGAAGGCAGATAGGGTAGCCTGACAGGACTTCACCTAATTTTGTAGCCAACAAGGCTATTGTGGACAAGATGGAAACAATAGTATGACAGTTTTATATAGGTGAATAGAAGAGCCTAGCTAAGAATCTAGAAAAAGATAAATTTTCTTCCAAGTTCTTACATCAACTTTCTACAAACCATATTACAACACTCTTATTTGCACCTCATCTCATAAGCATCCACTGACCTGACCTATGCACTGTGAGTTAATGTATCATACCAGTTTAAATCTAAGTGAAAAAAATAACAGCACAGTGCAATAGATTAGAAGCCCAAAATTGCCAAATACATAGTAAGAGTCTCAGCTGCATGAAGTAATCATGTCAACGTAAGTTCAGTCAGTTAGATATGAAGAAAGGAATACAAAAACATTTTTCATCCTATTACTTTTACAGGAAGGATTCCTTACAGCTACTTCGAGTAGAAGAGAGAAGACAAATGAAAATACAGGCTGTTGTATGAATAGTTACTCTCAAAGCACCAGCCCAAGAGGCAGCAGCTATGGGAAAAATACAGGAAAATGGTGCTGTGTTTCCAACAACCTAGTGCTTCCTTCCATTTCCTACACCTGTCTTTAAAAGATTTTCTCAGAAGAATTCCCCCTCAAAGTCTGGAGGAATGTAACATGTGGACAAAATAGAAAGGGAGTTAGTCAGTTATTTAATTCTTATATTCCTCACGAACCTTTTCATCTTCTCCACCCAACTCCAGATGCTTTTCCACAACTTTTAACATATTCTGTATGTCACTCTCAAATTTTTCCAGATCTGGAAAAGCGACTCTGACTTCACGGGGCTCTGACGTGATAGGAAGTCGTTCTTGTCCAACAAGCATCTATAAAAAAAAAAAAAAAAGCAAGCTGTTCAAGCAGAATATTTAGTCTGAGCTGTCACACACAGTTCAACAATTTAAACCAATTCTCCATGAACAGTCATACCAGTTTGCAGGACCATCAGATATCAGCATTAAAAAAAAAAAATTGCAAGAGTTGTTTGATCCAACACTGAGAGTTAGCTTGGGCACAGTGTTGATAGGTATTACCAAGCTTCTACCTTCAAACTTCTATCTAAGCATTTTGGTCTCAAAACAAATGAAAAAACTGTCATATTAGTTTATGGGGTTGTTCTATAGTTCATATAAATAACTATTGCAATATAGAGATTGTTCTGAATCTTTATAAACACACAGTTATTTGTAAATTTTTCCTTGCAACCCAAGTAATCACCTGCTCCTCAGATTAAAAAACGAAAGAAAACAGTTGGCCCAAAATCGGTCTATCCATTTTTATATATAAATATCTACACTTATAAGAGAACCGAAACCCACAAAGTGCTGTTGTAACACCAAGATCTGTCCCCTAAAGCCATTTTACCATCATTTTGGCATAGACCCCCTCCTCCCAGCATGTTTAAGGGCTCGCTCATCCTCACCTTGGCACTTTTGATGTGCTGAGCGACCTTCTCAAAGTTACGGTTCAGTTCTGCCAGTTTGGGCTCAACAAGTTCACGGCATGCCACGCCCCGACCATTCATTAGGATGATAGCCTGATCACGCACGTTATCCACTCGAAGAGTAACATCATCTAATTCAGATGTTAAGCGCTAAGAAGTGAAAGAAAATACAAATGGTTACCCTAGGAAAGGAAAAAAACATACCAAAAAAATTACAGGCAACAAACCTGACTTTACTTCATTCAGAATCCAGGAGTAGTTACTTGACAGCAACATTTCCTACCTTCACAGTTTCCTCCTTCTTGCTTACTGACTTTTTCTCAATCTCATCCAGCAAGGCTTCAGCCTGATACAACCAAGTACTTATGTGGGCAACATTTTCATCAAAAATTTCAAGCTGGCTCTGATGATTCTAGAAAAATATTTTTTAAAAATAAGTATCAATGTGAGAAACAAAGAAAATCCACCAAAAAAAATCACAAAAAACAAAAGCATACACAAAAAGGAAAAAAAAATGTCAAAATCATCATTATGAGTAAAAAGGAGATCAACACAAGTGTTATGGATACACCTTGGAAAGGAACACTGAAAATTCCATGTACCTTTCATCTTCAGTAAGTATTTACAAGAATTCAATTTTCATTCTAGACCCTTCAATATTATTGCTCCTAATGGATAGAACGGGAAATAGAAATAGTTGAGGTGATTTTCCCAACTAAATAAGGACAGACAATCTATTACAGCACTACAGCCAGACCACATCACCTTGGTCGACCAAAAAAAAAACCAACTATTTTTTCAGTTATCACAAGCAGAAACCACAGTACACACTACTACTGTTGGCTTTTTTTAACTGAAAAGGGATTAACCAAAAACTATAAAATATAATAGTCACATTTTGGTATTTTACTGATTACATTAAAATATTTCTCCCTCTTAGGAAAAGCCACCACACTGTAGACATGTTAACTAGGTCTACTTTCATATGCAGTCAGAAATTGTAACAGAAACAACACATTATTCTGTGTGACAAAACAAAGTATCAGATTCAGAGAAATACCATCCTGCCTAAGCACAGAGCTGCTTACCCAAAGAAAGGGTAACTAAGCTTTGATCTTTCAGACTAAGAAAACAGAGTGAGGGGAGGAAAGAGAGACAAGGCCTGTGGCTGCTCCCTATATCAACATCAAGAAACTTACATCTTCACCTAGTGAAAGAACAATTTAACCTAGCAAAGTCAGCACCAGGACAATACCCATCACCAGAGATGAACCATTTAGAAGGTGGTTAGTTGTGGATCATCCTTACAGCATTTTCAAGTGAGGGTAAAGTACCTGATGACCCTTAACATGGACATCACTGGATTATGAAGCAAACAGTAAAACCTGCAGCAGGCGCTGGACCAGATGCACAGATCTCATCATCTAGGTACACACCAAATTTTCCACAATTTCAGCCCATATCAGGGGCTTCTGAGCATGGATGTCATACCTGGCCGAACAACACAGGAATACTTTAACTATCTGAAAACATTAGCCTGATACTAGCATCAGCTGTAGACTGTTTCATGTCCATTTAGCAAAAACTTGCAGCTTTAGGCTGTGTAATATGCTGTCTTCCATTTACTCAGAGAAATAGACACTGTTGGCCTCAACTCTGAGTTGGTACACTCTTAAACACTTGCAGTTATGGGCTGTCCAAAAAAGCAATAGGCTGAGAGCAGGTCCCAAGTGCTTCGCTGAACAGCGCTAGGGAAGTTAATCAATTGCCGGTTAAACATCACCGAGGGCTTGAGGAAATCTGTCTACACAGAAACACGCTGTTCATGCTGGAGCTGGCACAGACGTTTCTTTCATGCAGAATAAAGAACAGCACACACAGCAGCCTCGTGGACACCAATTCTTTCGGCCTAGTTCCTTTTGTTTTCCACTTACATTAATAAATTCATGAACTTATAGAAGTTTACATAGAAAACATAAGATCCAACTTCTGGGCTCTAATTAATCTCTTATTAAACAAGCAACACTTCCATAACCTGGTGGGTTTTTTCCCCCGTCGTTTTAATCCGGCAGAACCAGCTGCTAAGTTAATGAGTAAACCCACTAGCAGTTTTAGGAATGCTGGTATGCCCTATAACCCACTCAGGTTAATGTGTGGTAGATGTCCCCTTTTAGGGTAGTTTAGAAAGTTACTTCTATGCACTGCGGTAACAAGAAGGAAAAAAAAAAAGTTAAACCTAATATTTCTTTACAACTGAGCAGGGTACTCCCACTAGGTAAAGGTAACGTACCTGGGATATTTAGACCGTTTCATCACCCTCACATCCAGATTCATAGAATCACAGAATGGTTTGGGTTGGAAGGGACCTTAAGGATCATCTAGTTCCATCCCCCCTGCCATGGGCAGGGACACCTTCCACTAGACCAGGTTGCTCAAAGCCTCATCCAGCCTGGCCCTGAGCACTTCCAGGGATGGGGCATCCACAGCTTCTCTGGGCAACCTGTTCCCGTGCCTCACCACACCCTCCGTGGTGGTGATCCAGATTCTGCATTTTCATCTCGTACCTACTGAGCAATAGCCACAAATACCAAGCGCATGGCACCAGTGCCAATCAGCACATCTAACACACCTGTAAAGCAGTTTCCCACCTTCCTTCCTGTATATTACTTACAACTCACCTCTCCACCTACAGATTAACCAGATATCCATTGTACATTACTTTATGTCCATGAAGCACCACCATGGAAGCGTCACATCACAGTGCAGTGAGACAAGTCAAAACTGCAACTGCTCCAAGGGTGTGGAGGGAGAATGACCCTGAATGTTTCTTACGCGTGCAACTTACCAACAAGGTATCACACCAGTCCTCAGTCCAGGTCCGAACTCTGCTCCAGCCAGCATTAAGGACACACAGCTTCTCCTCCAGGGAAGTCTCACTCCCTTCCACCAGAGCCTGGAGCGCGGTGCAGCTTTCTGTGATGCTCTTCAGATCAGCTTTCCTCCTCTCCAGTTCTCTCAGCACATTCTGCAACAAGAGGAGCCATTAATGCTGTACACTGCTCCCAATCACAAGGGTAAGGGAGACAGATTTTTACCTCCACAGGAAACAAATAGCATCACAGATGATCCTCACTTGAGGAAAATAAAACCAAGTAGAATCACCTTCTGTTTATAATCACTCTTTGTAGATAGTGATCTCTTTTTTTTTTTTTCAGCAAGTGAGCAAGAACACAATGCATGCAAGTGTCCTGAATAACTTAGCCTGAGACCTTTTTGTTTTGTTGTTTTAATACCATCTTCACAGTTCCTTTTCATTATGAAGGTAAGGCAAATGCATCACATCACATTATAGGTTTAATTTTAAAAGGTTCTTTTCTGCACTGTCAAGTACCACAGAGAAAGTAATCCTCAAGAGACACTTTTGATTTCTTTGTATCTTTTCCTATTAAAGTACTTTTACAGTTGGCAACAATGAGAACAACGGTAGGCCAAGGCTGAATGCTTTTATGAGAACAACCACTACTCATTACTGCATATGTTCAACTCGCTACAAATTACAGAAGACCTATTCTTGTATTACCTATTGTAGATATGTAAATATACATAACTTTAGCTCTAATATTTTTTTCCAAGTCATTTCTGATTTTAAATAGTTTTTTTTAATCTAAGTAAAAAAATAATCACCTTCTTTAAACGAATGCATACTGACATACAAATTAAGCAATATGTCATCTCTTGAACATCAGTATATGGTTTCCATGTGGAAAATAGCACCTCCTGCCATACAAGATCACTGGTTACTATTGATAACAGCTGGTTGTTTAGAAAGCTCTGACTGATGTCAGAGCACAGTGTGTAGAAGAACGCAGTTAATCACAACTAGTGCCTGGAGCTCCTTGAACGTTGTACTGTCTGTGGAGTAAATAATTTATTATTTTATCATAACTTTTTGTGTCTGAGACAAACAAATACGTAAGTTACTCCATTTTAAAACTGCCTCTAGAAAACCTTAAGACAGGAAGGACACCTCTGCATGCAACATAAAAAGCTTGTCCTCCTGGCAGTGCAGCGTGAGAGTTCACGAGCTATTTGCTTTGGTTACAAATGTAGAGTAAATATATTTCAGTGTGTATTGACAAGCTTGTTTGCAAAGAGATCTTAAGGACACTGCCACAGCAGAAGTGTAGTGCTAATAATCCTGAGTGAAATGGGTGAGAACAAGTTATAGCCTGATGTTTCTGTAATTTTGTAAGTTTTCATGTTTTAAGGTTGTACACAGACTAATCCAAAAAATAAAAGGTGATAGCAAAGAATGACTGGAAAGATCAGTATTGCTGAACTGTATCAACTGACACCTGCTGCTAACTACAAGTTACAAGTTCATACAGTGTGATAAATAGATAATTTGCTTCAGATTAATGATAAAACATTTGCCTACTTCCATTAAAAGTTCCAATCTATAGATGAAAGAAAATCAGGAATTATAGGAGCCATTTGATTTGCAAAGCTACAATTTTGAAGACAAAGCTGTTTCAATGAAAAGTTACAAACTCAATTTTTCATTAAAAATGTGAATGAACTTTCAGTTTGCTCTACTAGTAAAATATTTGACCCAGCCCAAAATTATATTTGCTGGTAATTAAGAATGTTATACTTAGGCTAACACCCAGAGTGAGTCACTTAAATACCTATTAATACTAAATATGTAATGTCTTTAAAATTTCATTAGCCATTTCAGTTTGAGGCAAGACACCTGAGATGGAAGAGATCGGACTCAGTAAGGTACTGAATATGATCTACTGAATCTACTAAAATTTTATTATGTCAGAGATTTAGAAAAAGGTTACAAGGATTGAGATTCAGAGCTGCTTATACATAGCACTACCATAGTGCTAAAAATTTATTCTGCAGATATTTAGAGTGTGCTTACTTTGGCCCAGGCAATTTCTGAATCCAGATCAGAAAGCAAGCTCTCTGAAGTGGACTTCTGCACGAGCTCAGCCTCAGTGGTAGCTAGCCACTCTGACAAAGAGGCAGCCTCTTTCCTCATTTTGCGTGCCAGATGAGATGCCCTCTCGAGGTCTTGTTTTCCTTCCGTCACCTAAAAAAAAAAAAAGGAAACAAGATTTGATTTTAAAAGATAGCAAAACCAAAAGTGCTAGCCATATACACCCGGATATATAAATTCTTTGCGTCTTAAGGCTGTCTTGAGTTAGGGAAGGACCCTGAAAAATCATTCATAAACATCTGCATCTCCCTATACAGTACAGAATACACAAAACCAGAATAATTTTAAATTAAGATACACTTAAGGGAAGGAATAAACCTTCACACTAACTCATCTATAGCTACGCATCACCAAATTGATGTTTACAAACTTTCTTTATTATGATTCTTTAACTGAAACTCAAGGGGATATAGAACCCAGTCACTCACTCACAGAGGTAGCATTCAGTTCCCTTTTGTATTCTGATAGACCTGTTAGCAAAAAGCTGTAAAAAATTTCACTGAAAATCTATTCTGCCCTTGAAAACATACCAGTAAAGTGAATATGAAATTTGATGTTTGCTGCAGTATAATCAATTCTATTTCACACTGGCTACACAATTAGTCTGGTCAAACTTTAACACAGGCTTGAGAATAAATCCAGCCATAGCAGTCAGAATCAATTGACATTTCGAAAAATTGCCCTCTGTCTCAGCTTAGTGTTTGCATGTATTTATTCAAAATAATGCACTCTCTGAAGATCTAAAAAAATAAATTCAGACACAAACAAAATCTCAGTGTTATACAGCAAATAACTCTTTCTAGCCTTTCCCAATTTCCTGTCTACATGCTTCCTGAGTTATAGATATACAGGTTCCACTAGAACCCACACCTCCATCAACATTCTCCACCTTACAACAATAAAATATTTCCTAGCGCCCATGTCAAGATATTCCAACATTGTAATCTGGCCACTTACAGACAGCTTCATTCACAGAGCACAGAACAGGCATGATTCTGCTTGGACATCTGCCTTAATTTGGGTAGGAAAAGAATCCCCTACTTCCCCTCTGTCCCCTTGGGATTTACCCATTTTTAAACACTTCACTTGGATAAATAATTATTAAATCACCAATAAAAGTACTCAAATCCATACTTTCCCATGTGCTGCATTAATACAGGTGTGCCTGCATTTTCTGTTTCATACTGAGAGCAACCCTTTAGATGGATCACAGTTAGAAAACATCATGACACCTTCTAAAAAAATGTACATCGACTGAAATTTCTCAGATGACAATCTGACAGTAAATTAACTTGCAAGCTGGTTTACAGACAAGAGAAGGTACAACAGTGCTCAGAGACTTTAACGAATAGCAGGCCAGCTTTGCCAAAATGATGAAAGCTTTGTGAACCTTCCTGTCTCCAAGGCTGCCTCCCATTCAGGAACGCTATGTGAGCACAGGGGATCTTGCAGAATGATGGGATTGCTACGTGCAATCTTTAATCTCTCAACTGCTCCTGGAGGTAGCAACTGGCCTATACAGGATCAGCTTCAGAATCAAACTTAAAACAGCATCTGACATCAGAACAACAAAGAAGGGAATTTATATGCAGGCAAATGTTCATATGTACGTTTGTTTTTCTTACCTGTGCCCCCAAGTCATTGTAAAGAAATTTCAATGCTGTCAATTGTTCATCCATCCCTTTGGGATTATCTGTCTGTTGTTTCTGTACAATCTGCCTTCCTGTCTTGATGACAGTTTCAACCTCCAATTTCACCTCACTGAGGGTCTTATAGAGCTTCTAAAAACACAAATATATATGTTGGTGATCAGTTTGCAGTGCAGGTTTTCAGACTGCTTCAGCTGGGGTCCTGATCATCAGATTGCATTCAAACTCTGAGTTATGGACTAAGAGCAGTCTGCCAAGAAGATTTCAAACTACTGACATTCCATATTTTATTCCAATTCTAATTTTCACCCCAAAAAAGAATTATCCCAATAATTCAGCAGTGTTTACTCCATAATATCACCACATGTGGCAAGGCTAACGTCATGATCTGTACTTGATCTTATGTATAGAATTTGTTTTGTTCAAATACAAACCAAGCAAACTTGCCCCTGGAGTGACACTTCTCCATAACACAAGGATAAGCCAGGGAAGGGAGTTTATAAAACCTCAGCTGTTTCACCACATCTGTGAACAACAATCCACTACTTTTATATCTACGTTCTCACCCAGAAGAATTAGAGGTAACAGTTCCATCAGGACTTTAGGCAAAATTTCCTCAGGAAAGAGTTTAGGCAAAAAGAATCACACAAGAAAGAAACAGCCCCAAACATGAGTTAAGAACATCGCATACTTACCATGCACCTGTCTAGATGAGCTTGGATTACATCTGGGTCAGTATCCTTCACATCCAAGACATGAAGTTCTGCTTTTACCCCATCCAACACCCGCTTGCAATCCAACATGCGCTGCTCAAAATTGGCTGGTTTCTGGAAAAGCTGATACTTTGTTGATACCTCACGTAGTTTTCTCTGTTTAAAACAAAATTATGTAAAAGACTGAAATGCAGATATTACATTAAATCAAAAAATAACATTTAAAGCATCTCCCCCCGCAGATTCCAACTCTCACGGTACCACAACTTAGTATACATGGCAACGCTATTTGCAAAGACAAATTTCATTACATATTCCTAATGACACTTGAGGTGCAAAAGCAATGTGATAATTTTGTATCACGTACTTTCAAAATATCCACTCCACTAAAACCCGGACACTTTTGGACTTTCAGCATGTATCCCATGGTACTTATGCATTTTCAACTCTCTTATTCAATTCATCAAGCAGTGTGCCCAGGTGGCCAATGGCATCCCGGCTTGTATCAGGAACACTCTGGCCAGTAGGAGTAGGGAAGTGATCATCTCCCTGTCCTGGCCACTGGTGAGGCCGCACCTCGAGTACTGTGTTCAGTTTTGGGCCCCTCACTGCAAGAACACCACTGAGGTGCTGGATCATGTCCAGAGAAGGGCAACGGAGCTGGGGAAGGGTCAAGCACAAGTCCTGTGAGGAGCAGCTGAGGGAACTGGGGTTGTTTAGCCTGGAGAAGAGGAGGCTCAGGGGAGCGACCTTACCGCTCTCTACAACTGCCTGAAAGGGGGTTGCAGAGAGTTGGGTGTTGGTCTCTTTTCCCGAGCAACAAGTGATAGGACAAGAGGAAATGGCCTCAAGTTGTGTCAGAGGAGGTTTAGATTGCGTATCAGGAAAAATTTCTTCACTGGAAGGGGTTCTCAGGCACTGGAATGGGCTGCCCCGGGAAGTGGAGGAGTCACCATCCCTGGAGGTATTCAAAAGACCTGTAGATGTGGTGCTTAGGGACATGGTTTACTGCTGGTATCAGCAATGTTAGGTTAACAGTTGGACTTGATCTTTAAAGTTTTTTCCAACCTAAAAGATTATATGATTCTATGTTCTAGTGCTGCTTGTTTCCTCACAAAAACATGTAAAATCATATACTATTTACTTCAGAGGTTCAGTTGATGGCACCAAGCAATTTACAGGCTGACAACCGCAGTGTGTAATTGCAAACCAGCAGCTCTTCACATTTCAATTCTTAGTGCAACTCTCATATTTTCACCTGCAAAGCATCCAGCTGAGTTCCACCACGGGGAGACCTGCATTCAGGAGCAGCAGGCGGGAAAGAGCGAGCGCTTTTCTTGAGCTCTTCTAAGGTGGATTCATGAGCTGCAATCTCAGCTTGAATTTTCTGCCATGACATAGAAACAGGGGAAAAAAAATAAAGAACATTATCAAATTGCTTTCTGAGAGGGGAAGAGGAGCTCGCTTACCACCTACTACCCACCAGAGGTAAATCCACTCTGTAAAAGTTAAACACTACCAGGTTTATTTTAAATATCCTGGTTCTGGTGACAGCTTGCTAAATTGAAAGACATTAAGAATGTTATTAAAGCTTCTTAAAACAGGAAATCAATCCAGATTACAAAAGGTGTGACCTAGTACACCAGGACAGGAATGAAATGAAGCCTTCATGAATTACTATGTTAGGCTGAGCACCATCATGAGATATTTCAAAGTGTTTTGTAGTGAAAAGCTAGACTGGAATACCTGGGCCTCCTGGGGCATCTGAAAGGCATCTACCCTGTCAGTCAGGTAAGATGTCAGCTGTCTATCCAGCTCTGCTAAGTTTTCCTGCAAGACCTGCAACATGTGGTCGGTTTCTCGCATGGTCTGAAGCTGCTGTTCCAGGGCGATCTGCCGGCTCACCGCCTGAGTGGGACAGGGTTAAGAGAAGATGGAGCAGTAGTTCAACATCAGTTAAACTTTCTCAAAACAAGGTGAAGGAGACCCAGAACATCCAGGAAGACTGTCTAAATACAGCAAAAGTGATCCCTAAAAGGCAGCAATTTTTGAAGCCTGCTGTGATTCATACCAGCAATGGACAAACAGCAGCACAGGAGAGGTTCTGCTGCTAGATATGCAGGATGGTGAAAACAGGTCTGCCCTATCACCTGAGGAATAAAGTATTCTGTTAAAAACATACTAGTTTCAAAAACAGCAGTTTGCAGTTCCTTCCCTCCGTTGTCTCTCCCTTCAACAGCAAAACTTCTGAGTTTATGTGAGATGTCACTACATGCATGGGAAGACAAATTCCCCACTACCCACACACGCACAGACCAGTGGGTGCGTACGTACACACACAGGGACGTGGAACGCTGTCAACAGCCCAGCGTGTCAGCGCTGCAGCTGCCAAAGCAGATACTTTATTGCCATATAAAAACTATTGTTGTAACAGGAAAAACAAGCGTGAATGCTAATTTAAATGACAGTATGTAGCCCCCAGCTGAGGGCACCGCATTCATGTTGCTCACTGAAATGAGGATGAACTGAAATTCCCACTGTGAGTACACTTTGGCAGTGGCAGAAAAAACCTCCCACCCAACTATTTCACAGGGGCCTGTACTGCCAGGGTACAGAACACGAGTTACAGACATACAACCTGAAAGACAGCTTGTCTTCCTCTACTAACTAAATCTAGAAAAGATTAGATTGAATATGAGAAGAGGAAGGGGAAAAAAAATAGATGGGGAATGAGAAGAATGTTTTCCTTCTGTTCCTTGTTTCAGTGCAACTTCTTCCTAGGTATTTCAAAGAGCGAAAATGCCATTTATTCACGTTCCTCATTTTTACAGTTAGTGAGCAGCTCACCAGTATTTATGACAGCAGGAAGGGAATATTAACCTCAGTTATTGAGGTTGACTGGAATGAGACTGAAATAACCTTTTTGTCAAAATTACATGGAAAAATATCAGGGTGACCCCACAATGCAAGGGTGTGCAAGTGTGCAAAACAAAACCTGACTCAAGTTAAAAAAAGTCATCTTGCTCCTAGGGCATTATTTCAAATTGAAAACATCTGACAACATTGTGATTGTTTTTCCTCTTTTCCTGTATTGTAGTCCTGCATCTATGAATTCAGCTATCTAACAGGAGTCATTTCAAACCACTGAGTTGAAAAACCCAACCTACTTCAACCCTGCCCCCAAATTCTTACCAAGTGACTCAGTTCCTCATAGCGGGCATTGAAAGCCTCCAGTTTTTCACTGATGATATCATCAAGAATCCCTCCATCAATCAGCGTCTGCCCAAGTTCCCGAATCTGGGTTCGATTATCGGCTGGATGACGCAGGACTGATTCCAGGGACTAGTTAGCAGAGAAAGTTTTAAAGGTCAAGACACTGAATATTAGTGCATTTTCAGAAGTGGAAATCTGGCTGCATGCACACAAGTTTTACACTTCAAATGTCTTGAGTGCTCTAAAAGCATGAATTAGTTATGGTTTAATCCATGATGGCACAAGGCAAATGCAGCGGTCATTTTCAATCATTGAATTTCACAGCATTTCTTACCCATTCACATCCTTTTATACTATAGTGCTGGAAGGAATTAGTCAATTTACACAGGACAGGAGAAAACATACATGGTACCAAGTATGGCACAATCACTACAGCAAAATTCAGCTTTTGGTGGAGGATCTTACAAATAACCCTTCCAGATTCAGACTAATGTGTTCATTTAATATGAAGAATCAGAATATTCAACACATTTCAGTATTCTGCTGAAGTGTAGAATTGATGGGGTTTTTTTTAAACTGAGTTATCTGAAAAGTTACCAGTCCAATAGAATGACTACAATACCTCGAGAGCATCATTGACTGCATCCAATTTATCAGGCAGATTTTCTGTCATTTGCACCCTTTCTTCCAGATTGTTTAGCCAAGCTGTTTCTAAATCAAGATACTGAAGCAGCTCAATCCAACAGGACCACACCTCCTAGAAGCAACAGGAAAAAAACCATAGATTAGCCTAGAATGCCAGGCACAGCTCTCATACCCTATGAACAGCTTAAAGAAATAATGTCTGAGACATTCACCTAAAATACGCAAGTAGAAGACATTCAAATACATGCCATGGCACAGTAAGTTTTAGAAAGAAAAGCCTGCAACTATAGCAGCAAAATAAAAATTCAAAATGCTATGTTTAGAGACATAGAAGTATCTAAACTTATGCTAAAATTATCCCTGGCATCCAGATTCTTCTAACAATTTTAAGAAGGTAACAAAATGGACCCACTCCTCTTGAAAGACCGAACATACACATCCCACCCCAAACTATAATCACCATGTTCTAATTATCATCATGTCTCAACCTCTAATCACTGAGAAGTTTCTTTTTGTCATTCTGGAAGATGCACAAATGGAAAACAGAGCTGTGAGACAAGGTTGCTTATCTGCACAAGTGCTGATTACAGTAGAGATTATAAAAGCATGGTTAGATGGTGTCTCATGGATTCCAGGGAAGCCATCTCAAGAAAAAGTAATCTTGGCAAGGAGACGCAGCATTTATGCTGAAGATACTGGATTCAGTGAGAAAACTGGATATTTTCAGTGTCCTTCTCCATTCCTCCTGTGCCACCTGCCTCCATTTTACTAAGCTGGGAGTTATCATTGTTACCTCCAAAGTGTGGCATTTCCCCCGGATCCGATTGCACAGTAGCTGGTAATTCTCCAGCACAACGTTCAGCTCGCTCGCCAGGTCCTGACCGCTCGACGGCACTTTGGCAGCTAACATCTTGATGTTGTCTTTGAGAATCTTCACCCGCACCTCTTTCTGCAACACATCCTCCTTCGCTCTCTGCCCAAAGAAATGTGCCCAACACGATCAGCCCTCGATTCCCGTATGACCAGCTATTCACTACTTAAACCAAAGATCAGAAGTTTAACCTTGGAAGTGTTGCTGGCAAAGTACTATCGGGTCTGAGCACAACAAAATACAGCACTAACTTGCATGGAATTCAGATTATGTTAGTGAGCGTTGAAAAATCCTATTGTATTTAACATACAGGCATATTTACTATTTATGGTTCGTTCATTAAAAACCTATGACTCAAAGTAACAAAGATTAAGTTCAGTGCTATTTATACACTAGAACACAGTTATAAAAAAGAGAAATGAACCAGAAAAAAAAAATAGAGGATTTCTATAACCAAGCCTATCAGGCAGAAAAAGATAGCGTGAATTTACAGAAGTTATGAATCTCAGAGCCAAGTAACTATCTCCCAGAGTTACCCAGGAAGATGACGTAATTAGCTGGGACATGTGCAACTGCAAAGCTGGGACCTCTCCCACAGCTGTATCTTGATTCAGAAACAGCTGGCAAAAAGGACAACCAGAAGAAATCCTTCAACCCAAGTGCACTCAGAGGAGCTTGGTAACAAACACACAGGATAAGCAACAACTCCCAACACACAGGCCTGAGGAAATCCTATTATCAGTTGTCCAATTTTGCCCTAACCAGAATTCGGAAGCAGGGTAACTGGAAGACAAGTCATGCAAACCAGCCTGAGCCTGTTTCTGCTGAGGCAACTAGAAGGCTCCAGAAACAGAGACTGTCTCATATGTCTCTCTATTCAGGTTTCAAGGACAGTTTCATGAAGCTGAAGTACCTCTGATATATAAGGCACTGCACTTTATGGCAGAATTTAGTACATGACAGCATTATTCTTGCAGACATTGTCCAAGACATCTTCTAAATGTAAGGCAATCAAAAAAAAAAAAAAAAAGAAGTGCCAGTTAATGGAAGGAAAAAGGACTGGAAAATTTGGGGAACATATTATTTTATGGTAGGATTATCAAAACCCACCTAAACTCATCTTAAACCTATTCTTTCAAATGTCAACAGGAGTTCCACACTGTTCAAATGAGAGTAGAATTAGGCAAGCTCAAAAGTTTTTCAGAACCTTATGTAAAAACACTCCTGGTCAAATATAAAGGCAGTGTTCTTTCCCAGTCCTAGCATAATATTCTTATTGCAAATGAAAGAGAATATGCAAGCATTACAGTAAGTTTACTGTCTCACTGACATATCTGCCACATTTAAAAGTACAGGATATTATCTGGATTTGATAAAGGTAAATGTCCTCAAAGTCTCTCTCTCATTTGCCAATGTAAAGAGGGCTCTTTCTTTTCTTGGCTTGTGTTCAGCCTGCTGTCAGACTATGTGATCTCAAATGGCTTCAAAGGACAGGAATATATTAAAACGTGTGTTAAATAAAGACTGCTTCAGAAAATCCCCTCAAAAGAACAATTCAGGACTTCAAACACATTTGTCAAAGCACTTGTAAGGGAGAAAAAAGAAATCTTTATGGTCCATGGAGTAACGGTGAGTGGATACTCATTTAAATAACGTGCATACAAGTCAAAACATTTGTGACAGTACGCCTGAACTCTCAGATTTAAATACAGGGATTATTATTGTTTGCTTTGCACATATATCCAAGAAAATTAACTGTTCAGCTGGTAATTTATAATGAGACAAAAATAGCTCCTTCCTCTCCATATTTTTGGCCACCAGTCCCAAAATTAGAGAAGCAGGCACCAGCATCACTGTTTGCAATAGATAAGGAACATAAGATAATCTTACAGAAGAACTGTGTTAAACTGTTTGCCTAAATGTGGAGTTAGTACATCTAGCAGACAAGAAACCGAAGTACAACAACTAGAAGCAGAATATGTTTTCACAACTGCCAATTTAGACAGGCATAATACCACAGAGTGGTAAGGGCTGGAAAGGACCTCTAGAGATCACCTAGTCCAACACCCCTGCCAGAGCAGGATCACCTAGAGCAGACCACACAGGAACAAGTCCAGGCGACTTTTGAAAGTCTCCAGGGAAGGAGACCCCACCAGCTCTCTGGGCAGCCTGTTCCAGGGCTCTGTCACCCTCACAGGGAAGAAGTGTTTCCTCATGTTCAGCTTGAACCTTCTGTTTTCCAGTTTATGGCCATTGTCCCCAGTCCTGTCACTGGACACCACTGAGAAGAGCCTGGCCCCATCCTCCTGACACCCACCCTTTAGATATTTATAATCACTGATAAGATCCCCCCTCAGCCTCCTCTTCTCCAGGCTAAACAGACCCAGTTCTCTCAGCCTTTCCTCATACAGAAGGTGGTCCAGGTTGTTGACCACCTTTTCTTTCTTTCTCAAGTTTCATGTCCTGCAATAAATTCCCATATTCTTAGTGTTTTGTATGCTATACATTGCAAGCCTGGATCAACAGCTGGGCAAGCTGCTATTCATTATGAAATCCCTACCCCTCATGGCCAAGTAGAACATCTGCTTTTATAGTTCGTGCTTTAAAAACAAAAATTCCACAAAGCAAAGCTGAAGAAATACCACTAATCTTGTCATGACCTGAGCTCCTTTCCACATAGATAATAACTCTCCAAAAGGTCAACCTCAAAAGCCACTAAGGTTTCTTTCTCTTTAATCAGGTCTCTACAATGACCTGGTATTCCTGACCTTCATTTCCTCCACCGCGTTCTCTAGCTCTTCAGGGGACTTGTATTCAAAATCTTTCTCCAAATATTCTTCTTCAGCTTGGGTCATCCACTCTTGCATCTCTGCCAAATCCTTCTTCAGATTTACAGCTTTTTCCTGACTTTCAGACAGGCGATTTTTCTGACTAATGATCTAGAATCCAAGGTGGAGAAAGAAACAGCAGTTTTATTACTTAGATGCCCTCGTCTATGTGAAAAACCACAAGTTTCGTTAAAGCATTTTACTACCAAAACATTTTCAGGCCTTTTTAATTAACCGAAGACTTTTACACACACATGAACTCATGATCCTTTATTAGCAGATCAACAAAATGTAGAGGTGAGTGAAGGAGAAAAATAAGCTTTTTTCCTCTCATTGCATGTAAACTGGTAACAATCCCTGAGAAAAGTCAGATGAAAAAAAAAAAAATCCTTTTCTGATGACAAGTTTAGTAGGTATATCTTTATACAGAGCACTAAAACACTCTTCCGGCCTTGCTTCTTTCCACAGTGCAGGCAATCTGGATTCTATATCAACAGCCAGGTTCTCCAACACAGACCCTTGGCCAGGCATTGCAACTAAAGAAGTATGCTTCTACAGAAAGCAGAAAGCTTCCACCCAAAAGAAACAACCAAATACACCACAGTGAAGTGGTAGTCTGTTTATAGCCATTAATTTTTTAAAGCTGCTGGGAAGCAGGCAGAAATTACACAGGGACAGAAGAACTTCCACATTTCAGGAACAACAGAATAAGAAGGTCAGACTTGCCTCCCTCCCACCCACCCAGGAAAGAGCAGCACGAGGCAAAGCCAACAAATAAGTTACAAAGAGTTCACCAGGCTTCTTCCAGTTAGGTACCGAGAAGTGCATGTATTCAAACAAAACTACTGTTGCACAGGTATCCCCTAACATATTTGCACTTCTGAAAGATTCACTGGGCCAAGTTGGATTTCAGCTACTTTGACAGTGGAACAAGTAAAACATACGCATCCCACCGTTTCAACTGCTTCACCTCTCCATTATCCTTCCAATGCCACACAACCGAACAAACAGCTGCGGCTACAAGCACCAGCAATGTACAGAGAACTCACCTGTTTGCTCAGTTTCTCCCACTGAGTCTGGCAGTCTACTAGCCTAGACTTTGCCCAGGTATTTATGCTTGCAATAGGCTGAGCTCTTAAAGCAGACTCTAATTCTTTCATCTCTTTCAGCGATGGTTCAATCGTCTCCATTTCATTGACAAACATCTGAGCACACATCAGAGAAAAGGAATCATCTTCTTTAGCAAGACATTACACAGATTTATAGGATACCAATAATTGTGTAATTTTTAATTATTCCAGAGAAACTTCAATAAAAAAGCAGATCGAAGCTGTGTTCAATACCAGACTGCTTAAAACAACCCCTCAGTGACCCAAAACATCATAACCATGAAACTAAAAATCAAAATACAGTTTGCCATATGCATCGCAAACATTCTCACCCGCCAAATGTCAACACCAGAACAAGGCAAGTTTTCAGATGATAAGCACTAAATACCCTATGTTTCTGGCATACCTAAGACTCATCATCTTCTCCTGGAAATGAACATTTGAAGGTACACTGCAATTACTTACTATAAGATGAAATTCTACCTATTTGTAATCACGTGTGTCACTAGCTAGGAAGGAATCTCGCTCGTAAGGCACATACAATTCCTACACCCTAGGATTTCATCACAGTCACTTGCTTGTTACTTTATTGTCCTTGGGAGTTTAATGCAGAAAGCACTTTTCACTCAAAGACTCAATTCCCTAATCAGAAAATGGGGGGGG
>NW_010263542.1:36923-68254 GCF_000690775.1 Eurypyga helias | reverse complement strand
GGCAGGGGGAGGGGGGGCTGGGTAGAAAAACAAAACACATTTTCAGAGGAAATAATGTCAACTTGTAGATGAGTATTTGTAAATATGGCGAAGACCTTTGAAAAGTATGAAGTGTTACGGCTATATACAAGGAACCAATTAAAATGTGCCCTGAAGAAAGATAAGACATTTTCTTCTGGTAGGCTTTATGGAATATGCCATGGACACCATTTACTAACACAAGCAAAATAATAACAAAGAGATGCTGGTCATGATTCATTTCTAAAGGTTCCTTAAAGGAGTAAAACTCACTGTGCACTGGTCAAGTTGTCTTTGAAGTCCTTCGGTATCTCCTTGAACAGCCTTTTCTGTCATTAAGAAGTCTTTCACACCATCCATCCACTTCTGAACAACCTTTGAATCAGTCTAAATCAAATATAGTAGTGAAGAGTTGATACAATGCTGTGATGAAGAACGTATGGCTGTTGCACTTCAACTTCTAGCAGTGTGAAAAGAATATACTACAAGCTGCAAGTGTCACCTTGGTTTTGAATCAGACTACCCTTGGTTTAACGTTTTGGTTGTTTGGTTTGGTTTTTTCCTCCCCTAATTTCTCTGTTCTCAAAACTGTATGCAAATTAAATTCACAACAGTGATATTCTCCCATCCATGCCACAACATGACACTGTGCTGCTCCAGACTACCAACCACACGGAAATATGGGATCAAGAAAGGAGGCAAAGCATGGCTTCAAGAAGCATGTGGCTACCCTTCACATGATGGACCTGGCTGAGGGCTGGATATACTATTTTCCTGATAACAGAAATCATGTATGACTGTTTCCACCACACTCATTACAGAGACTTACTGCACTCTAAGGAAAAGAGAGGGCCCTACAGAAATATATGTGAGGAGAAGAGGAGGGGGTAATGCTAAACCTACTTGACAGGTAGAAGCTATGCTGGGAAAGCCATGCACCTTACAGAGAAAACACAGGCACAAAAGGAAAATACCACAGAGGATTAGATTAACCACTTAAAAAAAAAAAAAATCTGTTTGAGGCCAATAGCAGCTACTGCACTCATTAGAGCAACGCACAGGGAAAAAAGTAAATATGTACACAAGTTCAGTTATCTGACCTAACATTTGGTAGTTGCTTTATATCCTGCAAGGACATAAGGTAGGTGGGGGAGAAACAGGAAGGTTTTCATTCCCTTCCCATGCAATTCTGGATATTTCCAATCACCCTTACAAACAAAACCACCACAAACTTAGAGCAAGGAGAAAGTTTTTCCTTGTCCTGGTTCAACTGAGTTATGTGATTGTCATTTTTTAATGATATAGCTGGACTTTTTTTAATCAACACTGTTTGGTTCGGTTTTTGGGTTTTTTTAATAGATGGCATCTTTTTATTCTGACACAACTGTCATCACAGAGCACTGTCACTGAGCAGCCGAGTCAAAGCTCATCAGCTTCACCTTCTACTCTGCATGTCACCAAGGAGGAAAGCAAACACTTTGTTTCTCTAAAAACCTTGCAATAACAGTTCTTTCAAGATCAATACATTACACACCGCTTCTCAAAAAAAAAAAAAAAGTCTGCATTTATGAAAACCCATTAGACCAAGATCATGTTTATTTTTAGGCCAATGAAACCATTAGAGGTCAAAGTGATAACTTTTCTTTTCATTCCTTTTCCATTTTGGGGGAATTTCTTGCAGCTGATTAGCCTGAAAATCACTTTCCAAAAAAACAGACCCCAGGAGGCTTAACAGTGAACCGTGGCTTAATGTAAGAAAATACATATTTATAAAGGCTGCCATTTGACAAGGAATTTTAGCATATACCTAATTTAGCTTGCTTACAGTAAGCTACTTACATAAGTAGCTGAAGTGACTTAAATGGGATTACTCACAAAGTTAGGCACACATTTAAATAACTTGCTGAATCACAAGCCAAGTCTACAGAAGTTTAATGAACTAAGTGCCCCTGCACTGTGCAGGTAACTAATTGCCAGTGGTCAAATACCCAGTGTATGTTGTTGATGTACAAGAGCTCACAATTTTTTGACATAAATAACACACTGCATCAGTTTCTAAAATTTATTCCAGGCAGGAATAAACATCAAACATGCTGTATTTTAACTTGCTCACTCCAAGAAAAACCACACGATGTGCAGCTGTGCAGTAGATTTAGAAGAACTGAGGGCGATACATAGTCAAAGACACACCAAGCCATGCGGTATTAGAGGCATGATAACAGAGAATACAAGATACAGACATCTTCTTCTAGAAAATACAAGATGCAAAACTGATAGAATGAGCCTTATCTACTTTTCCCATCACATGACTATCACAGTCACACAGTACAATTCAGATCATGTCACTAATACACATGTTGTCAGCTTGGGGGAGCCTCTGCCACATCTCAAATCACAGAAGGGCCAATTGAGCGACAGGACCCACAGGCAGATCTGCCACTGACTTACTCATCAGACTAACAAGGACATTTTAAGCACTGTTCATCCGTCTGCTCAGTGTTAAAATGAGAATACTTACATTCAGTTTCTTTTCAAAAACCTAAATGTGAGTAGTGCTGTTTTGGGAAATGTCAGGTTTTAAAGGTGAATTATTAAAAAAAGAAACATTAAAAATAAACCGTGCTGTCTACACATGACCACATGTTCTCCAAGGGTTGTCATTCACTTATTCCTATTTTTTCCTTTCCCCCCCACTTTTCAATTTTTCTTTTCCTTTAATAGATAGACACTTCATCCCTCTCAACTGAGATGCTACTGCCCAGCCATTCTCCAAACTAATCTTATCGCATCTCCAGTACTGATCCACTCAGTTTCTGCACCAGGAGCAGGCACCCAGTCTCCCATATCAATCCTTCTTGCAGTGCAAGTTGCATCCTGAGCTGTCCAATGCCGCCCACCCACAGCCTTTTCATTCAACTTGCTCCACATTCTCATTTTTATTCATACAGTGCTAGACTACAAAAATCTCTGTACAGATTAGTGCAACTCCTTCAAAGGAAAAATCAGAGAATATAAATAAATGACTGCCTATCCACTGGTAGCTTTATGAAACATTTAGAAAACACAGGAACTGTGTACTTAAAAATTCAGTTATGAGAAAACACCCCCAGTATAAGCCCCTTATTTCTATAGATAGCACCACTATGTATTCCTTCCATTTTCAACTATTTAATAATTTTTTTAACTATTTTTTCTTCTGCTTTAATTTCTTTTTCACCTTCCGTACTTTTTTTTTTAAGGTAACAGGAAAGTTTTATCATCTCACTTGGGAAAAAATTCTGTTCCCAGATCTATACAACAGCGCACAGCTTGAATGCGCTGCTCTCCCCGGCTCTTCAAAACTCTAGTCCACATCTTTCATCAGTGAGTGCTTCACATACTTGGTGGTACCAACATCACTTTGGACAGCTGTGGAGAATACAGCCCTTCATGTTTTGCTGAAATAACTGAATGATTGATTACTAAATAAAAACCTTACATGCTAATACTGCACATGTGTACCCTACCCTCAGATATGTATATACACACACACACAGACACAAGAGAGAATTTCAGTTTTCAGGAGCCACTCTTCACCCAGCTAAAGCTGTGAGTTAGGAAAGTAGGTGCACATACAGACCACTCAACTGAACACGATTCAAGTGCAGAAGGAGTTCAGCACTTACAAGAAATTAAGGGAGAAAAAAAATGCTGCTAAAACTGATGAGGTAAGTAGGTCTTGCTCAGTGTAGCTACAGACAATCAAGGCAACTGGAAGGCTGCAATCATTTAAAGACGACTGATAGAAAGATGTTGCACAAAGGATGTTGAGGCAGGCTTACACGCAGAATATGTATTCTGTCAGACTAAGTAACTATTAAGTGTAACCAGAAAGAGAGGGAAGAGAATGACACATATTGGAATATTGTACATTTAGGGCAAAGTCAGGAGAAAAATTAATGAGAAGGTGGTTGCTGGAAAGTAAGCACCCAGGGCTTGCCTAAGCCTCAGAAGATAATTTCTTCTCGGCACCCGTACAAGCCAGCTCACTTAGAGCTGTCAGTTCCCGCTGACCAGTGGCACGGGCTCCTCCACAGATCTGCATCACCCCACAGGCTGCTGCAAGTACTACAGCAAGACAGGTTTAAAGAACCAGACTAAAAGCAGAAACTGTCTCAGAAATGTAGGTGCACAAGTATACCTATTCCTGAATGTGTTCTTTAAGGGGCTGGGGGGTGGCAGTGCAAGGACAGCTTTTATCTTTATGCTCCAGGTAATGCAGCCTAACAATGTTACACAAAAGTAATTTTTTTCCTGTCAAAACCTGCAATTCCCTTATTCATAGGTTGTTTTGTGGCTTCCATCTACAAGGTAACTAGCCTAGGCTGGACTACCATACCTATGCTATTCATACACACACGTGTCCCACACACACTGTGAGGAGCCGCTCAAGTCCTGAAACAAATAATTAACAAATAACTCCCGCCTTTACGAGCAGGAACGAGTTTTTTTCCTTCAGCCTTTTTCCCCCAAGTGAAACTTTATGTGGGACCATGGGTGTGCACTCTGCTTTGTCATTTAGTTAAAATCCATTACCACTACTATGACTTCTTCCAGGTTTGGGGGGGGGGAACCACACCCACAAACACCACCACCAACAAAAAAAGGCTTTTACTACTTCTAAGTCATAATCAGCCACTGCTTGTCCAACTTTCACTGCAACATCATGCAAGTCAATTTCCTGGCCTCACTAATACAAATTTCAGTTGAGTAGTCATTAAAGATCCTGTCTGACTTAAAAAAAAAAAAAACGCACAAACAAAACAAACAGAAAAAAAGCCCAACCAACCAAACAAAACCAATCACTACTTATTCTGAAGGTTGAATCCACTATCAAGTAAAAGAACAGTTTTCTGGTTCAGAGGGAGGGCACAGCAAGATTGAAAGAAACTTTTGGGGAAAAATAGTGATGTGCATGCATGGCAGCAATGCTCTGACGTGGGTAGATGCAGCAATTTGCTTGTGTTTATAAACTGTGTGATACATACGCTGTTGAATGGAAAAGAATGTAAATAATTTCATTAATGATTTCATTAAATTGTTTAATGCATGTGAAATTACAGATTTCTGTTAGCTAATGCACCTGTGCCTTCATCCCAAGAGACAGAGAATCTCTAAAAGCACATTCTTGCTTTACGAAGTTTAAAATATTACATGAAAATGAAAATATTATGAAACTTATTTAAAGTCTAGTTAAACATTACTCTAGGGAGAAAAACAATGACACTGTATTTGGGCTTTTATACTGCTCTGATCAGCTTATACTTTCAAGCTGATACTGAAGAATAGTTAGTGCCTATTTAACTTCTGGGTCACAATAGTATTGCCATGGGCTAAATCATGTTATATTTAGTTTCTATGATTTTTTTTTCCTCTCCCCTGAGGAATAGAAATAGTCTAGAGAAAGGACTTAAAGCAAGCACAAAGAAACCCATCTAACCAGTAAATACTGAATCAACCTCCGCTAAGTTGCTTAAGCGCTTCTCTCCCCTCTCTTTATTCATGGGTTAAACATCTAAATATCCTTTAAATATACCCTTGGTTTTAATCCCTTCATTTTTAAAGTATTGGGATTTTCTGTCATGTAGATTTTCATATGTATTTTACATATATATACACACAAGAGTGCTAATTAAACTCAATGCTTTAACTCTCCTTCATGACACTTCAGAGGCCATCTGTTGAAACTGGAAATCTCACTATACATAAGCATTTTCTTTACTTACTTTTCTAACAGGCTGTACTAGTTCTTTATTACTGTTGACAGAAACCCCACTTGAAAGAGCAGGTTCTCTGTAACAAGTATGGAATTTCAATTTTAGATGTCAAACGAGTAAGGCCATGGGTACCTGACACCAGCTACAATAGAGGGCACTCAGCCCCTGCTGGGATCAAGCCTTCAACAGCACAGGTGACACACCCTTGACTTCAGTACTGAAAGAAGAGGACCGTTAATTTTAAATTAAAATTAATTTAAAATTTATTAAGATAAAATAATGACCTGAGCACGTTAAAAGTCCTCTGCTACCCTGCTACAAACACAACACACATGCTTCCAGCCCCTGCCAGACTACTGTCCAATTCACATTTCACTTGTCAACCAGTATCCTCTGGACTCCTATAGGAACACAGAGAAAGAGAGGGCTACAGAAAACCTGAGTTATGTAACAAAAAAAAAAAAATCCTTTTATTTTACCTCAAATATTCTCAGCTTGGATGTAATTTCCTCCAGTGCTTTAACATCTTTGGAAATCTTGAGCTTTAACTTGTCCCAGTGTCCCTGCACATGCTTTAACTCTTGCGTGTAGAACTTTTTTACATCCGAAGCAGCATGTTTCTCCAAAGCCTTTGTTTCTTCAGCAAGTTTATCTACCCTGGGCTTCTGGGCTTCCAGTGTCTCACAAATCATCTGCAATGAAAAGTAAATGAATAAATAAATGAAGTCTGCTCCCAGTATTGGCCATACAACAGGTACAGGCTTAAACACAAGTGCAAGTACGTCAATGGTTTTGTTGTGCAGAGCAGAGACTCAGTGAAGAGTGATACCCAGCTACTGCAGTTATTGCAGCAGAGATGTCCAAAACCACCTGTTAAAGCAGCAAAACCTTCAGCTGCCCTACTAGTGCCGTAGCAGAGATTACAGAATGGGCTGTAAAGCTCAGCCTCATAGCTAAACACACCCAGGCACCTACGCCTCTCCTGTGCTGAGCGATACTGGCACTCAAGTTAGCAAAGCAACAGCTACACTACACTGCAGTCACAAAAGAAACTGCAATGTAGACATACCAGACCCTCAGCTTTTAATTCCCTCCACAGATACATTTTTTGAAAAAGAAAACAAGCAATGAAGCCCACACAAACAGGCTGAGTGTGTCCTTCCAGGCTTTATAAAGTAAAAGTATTGTAACATCTCGCTGCAATGAAAGCTCTAGTTTCTTGAGTTTTGAAAGCTACCCTTCCAGCTGGAATACGAAGAGGATACAATTTGAATATATTCAGTACAATTTGAATATATTCAGTACAGCATTGCTGATATGAAGTGTCACTTGAGATAATTTCCCAATATGAAGGAAAAATAACAACTGAAGTTATGAGCCAAGACATGAAAAAACACTGCCACTTAATTATATCAGTCATTTTTGTTATGCTGGTTAAAATTTCTTTAAGACAGATTTTGAATGAACACACAAAACCACTAATAATTTCAGGAATTCAACTTTGCTAGTAAATACATTTACCATGTACATGTGAGATGTGTGTGCATATTATTTACTGTATTTTACTGAGGAAGAATTTTCTTTTCAATATGCTTATGTTCTCAATCTTACTTTGTATTAACAGGATAAAGTGTATCATTTCCTCTAAAAAGATAGGTAGTGGGGTAGCAATGAAACTGGGAAGAGGGGTGCATGTTTCTGCAAACAAGAGCTTTCTGTGCAGGGGGCACAGACTGAGTCGATCCCTGGCTTGGGTCTATGCCTGAAGCACTTAGCAGTGACTGCTAAAGTGCAGAAGAAAGAGCTGGACAATCCCTGATCCACAAAGCAGCTCATCATCTGCGGTTTGTTCCCAGCTCCCATCGTGCTCTTTAAAGCTCCCACAGTGGCATACTATATCCTTTCAGTTTAATTAGCCTGTAAAGAAAAAGGGAAGGAGGGATTGGGGCAGAAGTAGGAGAAGACAAGCCTCCAAAGACTAAATGCCATTGCAATTCAACCAGCATGTGGACCAGAAAAATCTCTGCCAACTTTAAACAATACATAAACAAAAATAAAAGAGCAAATCAAAGACCTTGGAACTTTCTTTAATCTGCTGGTTCAAAAAAAAAAAACAAAGTACTAACACCCCTTTAGGGGGCTTTTAAAAATCCCTATTTGATCACTCTCTGCTGAAAGAAAAGGATACAGACAGACACAGCCTCCCCCCACTACCAACAAGTGGAGTTCAAGAGCTTCTCCAGAGCCACCTGCAGCCCCTCTTGTGCCACCACACAGCAAAAAACACATGTTTTTTAATTAAGCATGATTCCACTGAAGCAGTGGGGGACAGTAGAGTGGGGGCAGGGAAGTATTTGTCTGAGTTTTTAAAGCAAAAAGTAGCTGAGATACATGATTCTCTCCCGTCACTGCAGCGCTTCCACAGTAACTAATATTTACAAAGCAACTGTCATCCATAGATTTTCCCCTACTTTATAGGTTCATAATAGGAAACAAAATACCATTTCACTGGACAGAATTTGTGCATCAATTACCTTTATGGCTTGAAAGCATTGTTTCCCTTGAAAAGCAATCTGGAGGCCAGGGAAGTACAGTCACTCATAACAGCCGAGCAGGATGAAATGGGATGGATTTGTTAACCAGCTGAACCACAGAGACAGTTTAAGCAGGCAGGCACCTGACTGGGTAGGCTACAGCCAGCACTTGGAGGAGCGGATGACAAGCCTGCACACCACGGCCTCAGTGGGAGGGCAGAGGCAGGGTCAGGGAGCCCACACTGCCACAGGGCAGGGACATGGTCTCCCCAAGACCGCAAGCCTGAGAAGGCCAGGAAGGTGCCAGGTGGCCGAGGTGTGGCTGAGGCATGGAGAGCTAAAAGGCAGCTCCAAAGGGAGGGAAAGGCAGGCCCCCAGCTCCTGCCTTTCCTCACAACCATGCTCAGTCGCAAAGGAGCAGAGCTTGGATCGGGTCACCAACCTGATCCAACCAAGTTCCTGAGAAGGAGGTGGTCTTGGAGCCCTCACATCCATTTGGGGCTCCTCAGCACAAGAGAGACATTGGCACACTGGAGAGAGCCTGGGGAGGCTGCCCAAGTGGTCCAAGGTGCTGCAGCACTTTAGACAAGATCCCTCAGAGCCTCCTCTTCCCCTAGCCGAGCAGTCTCAGGTCTCTCGACCTGGCCTCCTAGCACAGGCTGCACCAGAAGCTGTAAAGTCTGCAGGCTCAGATATACCCAGCCCTTGCCCAGACACATCCCTCAGCAGCCTGCAGTGACCCAGCTTTCAGCAAGCAACACCCAGAGGCCGCTTCCACCCACCGCTCCTTGATGGGCTTCCCTCTTAGTAATTCCACTGAAAACAAGGCAAGAAAAAGCAGATGAGGGGGTCTGAATAAGCAACTTCCTCACTTCAGCACGAAGGTAAGGGTTACCTTTGCCTGCTGCAGGGCCTTCTCGACCTTACTGGGTTCGCTCAGCCCACTGGCGATGGACTGCTGCTTGCACTCCAGCTCAACCAGTGTCTCCTTCAGCCGCTGCAGGCAGTCCACGTAGTCCTGGCTCGGCTGGCTTTCTGCCTCTGGTAGCATTAAAGAGTGATGGAACAAAATGCAGGGTCAGGAAATAGACATGAGACCCAGATTACCAGAGATGTGAACATAATCAAAGTTATCAGAATCATTCAGAAACAAGAAATCACATGAGATATACACTGAATCCTGCCAAGACTTTCCAAGAGTTAAAAAACTCTTCTGCTGATGGCAATGCTTTTTCCTTTCAAAAGTAATGTATATAATATATAAATATGTATTATATAGGATATAATAATAAAGACACAATAACAAACCCACACACACATCCAGTTAAAAAGTTCCATTTTTAGTATTTTGTTATACATCTAAGAACCTAGATCTCTGGGGCTGGGCAGGGCGGTGGAATCAATAGTACTTGGGCTTTTGCATGCCTACATCCCCACAATTTAGTATTATTTATTTTTAAACGTTTTAGACATATCTAATATTTGCATACAACATGCACAGATATCTACTATATATAGAATATAAACTATAGCACAGAATCACAGAATGGTTTGGGTTGGAAGGGACCTTAAAGATCATCTAGTTCCAACCCCCCTGCCATGGGCAGGGACACCTTCCGCTAGACCAGGTTGCTCAAAGCCTCGTCCATATAGCATCTATAATAGCAATATATTACATATAAAGTTACATATACACACTACATACAGTAACTATATAAACACACATATATAAAGTATGTATTAGTGTAGTAGTAGGGTCTGGGTGTTTTTTTGTTTTTTTTTTTTTTTGTATCTACACACACACACAAATATATAAAAATAGCAGCTTTCAGCCTGTTGCTGGAACAGAGACACTATCTGGGAAGACTGAAAAAGAGAATTAAAGTTTGGATGCAGTATGTGCCTGCAATCTTTGACTGCATCTCAGATTTTGCTCAAGCCAGTCCTTTGTGGAATCTCAGGCAGGAGGTAGCACCTCACTCTGGCATTTCAGAATGAAAACATCAGATTTAGAAAACTGCAGCAAACAGGATTTCTGTTGTAAGACCCATACTGTGGTATGCACATTCTCTGGCCTTGGATTCCTAAGCAATTTCGTTACTGCCACCAGTGAAAATTAATCTAAGCCTTGTTCTGACTCACCAGGTAGCATTTCAACAGCTTACTGTCAGAACGGTCACACCATTTATAACTAAGGAATGTCTACATTTCTAGGGAGAATCAGAGTTACCTAGCTTCCTCTTCTCAAAAAGCCAGGATCAATTTAAAGGGGGGAAAAAAGGAATGCAGTAAAAAACAAATAGGAGCAACAGTTCAACCTTAGGGCAATTCAAACTATTCTGTAAATAAACAACTAAACCCTGAACTGACATTGCCCTCTGTTCTTCAGTAAGTCACAATCTGAAGAGAAGTTATCACGCAAAAAATTACACAAATACAAATTTAACACATTATAATATGTAAAGGTGTTTTTACCAAGTAATAACTGGTTCAAATATACTAATAACACCTTAAGTGATATATGTCATGAAAAAATAAGGAGTATTTTTGTCACATCATGTAATACTTACCAAATCTCACAATATCAATAAAATTATTCAAAAGCAGAAGAACTCAGAACAGCCATAAGATAATCATGCCTCACAGTACGAATGAAAAACATACCGCTGAGCGTGGCAGAGATACACATTACTCATACAGATTTCCGCATGGATATAATCAAAGCATCCAGGTCTGGTGCAACACAAGTGGCCTAACAATTTAGTAATTGAGCCTATTTTTATTACACACAGAATAAAGTGTTAATGCTCTTCTATGTGGGGCCGTTAACAAAACACTTCCCTGGATTCCTTAGAAACAAAATGAAAACTAAGAAAAAAAAAATCTCCTTACAGGTCTCTGCTCTTGCTGCTCAACTGTAAACTATTGAGAGCTACATATTTTGTGCACTACATTTAAAATCCTTTAGAAGCCTGCATGACTTTTTGAATGCTCATAATGAAATTTTTAACATAACAAAAACCCAAGTAGAAAGTGCCTGAAAAGCAAGCCAGATTCCCAATCACTTCAAAGATGAAATTTCCAAAAGGAATTATGTATGACTAATGTGCTCAAAGCAGCTATGAAAAAGAATAAATTTCACATGCGCACTTCAATTTTACAAGGTTCTCCTAATCCCCCATTTTTCATTTCTAGTATTATTATTTATTTTTGTAAGTGCCAGACACACACAGCATTTCAAACTGTATTATCCACCTTAAATATGTTTTGCTAATTCCTTAAATGTAGTTTCAGGAATGTTGCATCTTTGCATAATCACTTTTAACACCACAGAACAATGGATATCATATAAATATTCTTTCAGGTACATAAAAAGATTTTGTGTCAGCCTGACCCAAAGTCTCCCAGACAGTCGGAAAACTCTACCAGAATTCAGTGCATTTTCAATCAGCTCAAAACAACAAAAGTGGGTTGGTTTTGGTGTTTTGGGGTTTTGGGGTTTTTTGGGGTTTTTTTTATGGATTTAAACTGAAAGCGGGCAGATTTAGGTTAGATATCAGGAAATAATTCTTCACGGAGAGGGTGGTGAGGCACTGGAACAGGTTGCCCAGAGAAGCTGTGGACGCCCCATCCCTGGAATTGTTCAAGGCCAGACTGGATGAGGCTTTGGGCAACTGCGAAGGTGTCCCTGCTCATGGCAGGGGGGTTGGAAGTAGATGGTCTTCAAGGTCCCTTTCAACTCAAACCATTCTATGATTCTATGAAAAATGTCAGAACACAAGTATCAGGAGGGCTCATGTTTTAAAAAAGAACAATCAGTATACGTATTTACCTTTCTTCAGCTGCTGGTGATGTTCCTCTAGTTTCTGACGAGTCAACTTGAAGTGATCAAGAAAACCATTCAAGCTCTCCTGAATGAAGTTTGGAGGCATGGGCTGGGAGGTGAGTGCCTTGCAGGTGGCTTTCAGGTGTTCCAACCGTGGACTAAGGCTTACAAGATGAGTTAACTCCCTCTGTGAACGATTAAAAGCGAAATCAAATCTCACACTTGCCCTTGTTAGCAAAGATTTTAGTAAGCTACTGCAGCACAGCTTCTCCACATCACTAGGGCAACAATGTTGAAGTACTCCTGTGACACAGGTGCCAAAGTCTTCCAGTCTAATCGGGTGTCCTGGATGCCTCAGAAATTGAGGTACCCTACTGACTAGGCTAAGCCCTTCTGGGGTATTCTGTGCTCCTAACAGCTTCCAATCAAAATTATTAAGTTTTGTCAGACTTACCTGACATAAGTCTTTCAGGACTGCTGAGGGTTGGGATGCTGAAGACTCTTCATTTTTAAGCCAGACATCCTTCTCAATTACAGTTTTCTCAAGCTCACTCATTTCCTTAAAATAAGCATTTATATCTTCCTGGTACTTTATCTTTCTGTCCGCTTCTTCCAGATGTTGAACCATCTCTTTCCACCCTGACAATATTTTCTCCATTACAGTTTTCGTATCCACTGTAGAAAGTCCTTCTAAAAAGATTATAGAAATTATTGTTATATTAACTGCAATGCATTTTGATTAACAGGCATTTAACCTTTCCTCTCTTCAGATAGCGGTATTTGCATTAGCATGCAAAATGATTCGATTCCAAGTCCACTATCCATAAAACTGTACTTATTACTAATATTATGTTTCAACGTATTAATGTTTCCACACTAATAGTAAAATGAAGAGTGAGATATTCCACTTCCATCCTTTTCCCTTGATATCTTTCTACCAGCGAGCTGACTCTTAACCATCATGACTCTTCACCACCACGATTTGTGTCTAGAACTTGATATCCAGATTTAAGACAAGCTTTATTTAATTAAGCTTTCAATGAATTTCTTTGTTTAATGATCCTAGACTCCACAAAGAAAAAGAGAAGCAGCAAGTTGGAAGGCAGCAATAAAGTCATTGAAAAGGCAGATGGAAATCCTGTCCACCTGGAAGAAAGAGGGAGCAATGGCTGACAATGTCACACTGCACGCAGACACAATGAATAACTAGGTAATAAAAGTACAAAAGTAACACGACAAAACACAAGGTTATTTCCCACTCACAGTGACTACATGAAGCACCTGCTGCACCATCATTCTGACAAATCAATGCAACAGCAGAAGTGATCAGAACTCCCACCCATTTCTTGGTCCTTTATTTCCTCATGTGCCAGAAGTAACGGGCGATTTTGCTACATATGAAGAAATTTCAGTGCAATGTGCATTCAACAGTACATTCTGGCCATTGCAAAACTCTGATGCAGATCCTCTTTCAAGGTACCACCTTCTTTATATAAGGCATATTTGGGTCATTTGAACTTCACAGTTCTGTCGTTTACGATGTAAGAGTATAAGGAGGAGAGTCACAGGGAGAGGTGGTGTTTATTTTTGCTGCACCACTTCAGCAGAAGTGGAGGCCAGCGCTCCAGTGAGGGCAGCCAGCCAGGCCCCTCGAAGGCTCTGCTCCACAGATCCTCCCTGTGCTTCACGCCCTGGCCATACACTTGGCACAGCTACAACACGGAAGCATAGCAGCTGCAACCAGCCACATACAGAAGGGAGCGTGCACGCAGTGATGGGTCACTGCCGTTACGGCACGGCCTGTACACGCCCCAAGCTAGAAATGGATGTACACACATGCACGGCAGTGCTGTGCATTACTCCATACAGGTGTAGCTGGGCCTGGTTTTGGAGAGAAGGGCTGTCATCCTGCTCTGGACAAGCCACACTAGCAGACCCTAACAAAGCCAGGGGCTGTAAATCGGTTATTTTCTGTAGATCCCAATCTTTAAGACAGCAAACAATTAGGAAGCAATTTCTGTATCTTATTTTTTGCTGATACAAAGCAGGCTTTGAACTATGCATTATGATCAATAGTAACTGGTTTCATAGCCATGACCTATTACAGCTGGAGAGGTTTATAAAAGCGGGAGGGAGGATTTCTGTCCAGGTTTGAAGACAAGAAACAGCTACACATTTTTATAACCCAAATCCAAGTGAAACCAGTGGTCTCCAGCCATCAGCTTCAGGGCAATGGCTGGATTGGAGCTGCTTAGCAAATTGGGGCATCCAGGCAAAAGGGCTGGCTGGAAAAAGTGTGACAGTTGGGAAGTTCAAAGGAAATCAACATTTTCCAAAAGGGATGCTGGTCAGTATGCAGGACAGTCATACCACCCTTCACATGTCTGAATGCTACCCATCACAGCAACTTCACCAGAAGCCAAGTGCATAGCAGATCTAAAAGACACTCTCTAGATGAAATGAACAGCTCTTTTATGGAGAAAGTCACATTTCACTGATAGAGTTTTGTCATATTATGAAACAAGATTTTGGCAAGACTTAAAGATTCAACTTTCACTGATGTTAATTATAAGTTTCCACGGGTGTTTTAATTGACAATCAATCATCTTCTCAAGCATGTAGGCTTCTCTCTTGCCTTCGAGCCATAAATTGTGACTGTATCATCAAAACATACTGACAGTTTTTACAAAAATTGAGAAAACTATGAATAAAAAAAAGAGATACACACATTTATCAAGCTTAAATTTGGCTTCAAAATAACCACTTCAAGGCCATTATATTTTTAAATTTTATACTTAAAATCTCCACACCATTTAAAATTAAGCCAACTCCTTCCCCCAAAAGCATGTTACTGCCATTTTAAGAAACTGTTTCTACTTCAGTAAAAATAACCCTTAAAAGGTTGCAAGTGAACACACACACATATTAAACAAAGAATATTAAAATTGCTTTTCTATAAGCTTTAATAAAAACAAAACACGTGTCAATAACTAGTACCAGTAACAATGACCAGTGTCTCTGAAGGAAAGAAAATGGAGGGAGAGTGAAGGAATATACAGTGATGCCTAGCAGGAGATCACATATTTCAATATTATTTCCCAGCAATTCAGCTGATGAAATCACAAAAAAACTTGAAGTTGCTTACCCTTTGCCATTTGATCCAAAAGAATATGTCCATTCCGTTTCAGTTCACCTAGATTTTGGCTTTTTTCAACTCTTTCTTTTTCAATCATCTACAAAGTGAACCCCAAAATAACAGTTTCAGAGACGGTAATTTTTCTTGACCTTCCCCTCCCTGCCCCCACTAACATGTATTTTCCCACTACTACCCAAAACACATTCCAGTTTTCTTGGGTACAGCACTTAGTAGGATGTGTGTTAGTTCTGTTTGCTTGGAAAACAAATGCAAAAGGAGTTAGCTCTCAGTTTAGCGGACCAGGCACACAACACCAGGAATAAAATATTGTTAAAAGGGTTGATGATCCTGCTACGTGAAATCAGATATTGGACAACAGCTAAAACAAGTCACTTGTGAATAATTACAATTTTTATTCACCTGTGAACCAGTGGAGAAAAAAAAACCTTCTTTAAATAGTTCCTTCACCTCTACAGTCTCTACTGAGATTCCAGTAGAAGGGAACAAACACCTGTTCCCTACAAGCCCAGACAGCAAGACTATGGCACACTAGTAATCTACGCTCATAAGCTCTAGTGCTTCACTCTCCTTCCTAAAGAAATGATGAGGGAAATCCTATGTGACTACCAAGATGTTTTGAGGAAGAAGCTCCTCCCTCAAGTCATACATACTGGTGAATGTTCCTGTGTGAGCCAATAGGTGGATTACATCCACAGCAGAAAGATGAATTCCTTGGTCACAAGGCAAAAAGTTCAACATCTTTTGTGATTACAACAAAGTATCTCCAAATTAAAATCTCTTCAAAAACTGATGTCCAAGGTCATTACTCTGGTTTAGACTTGCTAAATTCAGAAGAAGCATGCATTTATTTGCACAGCTGGGAAAAACAAACACTGTCCTACCCACTTGGAGCCCAAGCATGTAAAAACAGTGCTCTTCATGGGAACCTGGTGTTCGTCCTGGAGCCTATTTTATAAAGGGCTAGAAACATTCATAAAGATCTATAAATAAACTATTGGGAGGGTTGTTTTGGTTTTGATTTCCATCAGTACTGCCATTCCAAACATTCCTACCAGCACCATTTTGCACTACAGCATTGAGAAGGAGTCTCCTTACAGATATTTTTAAGTATTGTCTTTGATTTCAAAAGCAGGTACAGGTCCTGCTAAAGCTCCAGTAAGCCTCATTAACAAAGCATGCTCAAGGACAAAAAAGGCAAGAATACATTCCTGAAACAGAAGGAATAGAAGATAAAATGGCTATTTCATGGCTTCCACAGGATCCTGTAAAATTATGAATTCTGTCTTGCAGGTCAGTAATACCATACATGAGTTGTAACTACTAGGTTTTCTCAAAAATTAATAGAGCAAACAACAATGTGTCCAAACATTGTAAAGGACCACTGTGGACCCTGGGTGGTAGTTTCAGTTTGTGCAGAGTGTCAAAGCATGATTCAAGGGGTCTCTGAGCATCCCACCAGCCCATCTCTGCCAAAATCATAAAAGTGGTGTCAATCAAGTCCATCTCCAGCTGTGAAACATGAAGCCAAAATATGCTCCTTAGTGGAAAAGATACTAATCCTGGAGACAGACATTTATCAGAACTCCAAAGGAAACATCAGTGTAATATAAGTTTTTAAAATTTCCTGTGGCTTGTGCAACCCAATACCAGCAAAACTTTGTGTCCAGCTGGGCAGAGATTTCCATGCATATCCAGTTCTGAAACTATTTAATTAAGGGACTCAATCTCCACGAAGCACATGGATCAGCCCACACCTCTAGCTGACGGCCAGCTTAAAAGACAAAATATACTATTCACTGGAACACACTCCATCTCCCCATTTTACCTTCAACTTTTCTTTCACATTTGAAGTCTCCCTCATCTTCTTGTACTCTTTGATGTCTGCGGCCTGAATGGCAGATTTTGATTTTGAAATCCAGTTCAAGAGCTCAGCACTTTCAGCATCAAACCTGATTTAAATGGTCAGACAATTTTATTTTTCAGTAATTTTTCCCGATTCAGTCACTGTACCTTAAAAATCAGAAGTCCTATCAGCACCTTACTCAATCCCAGAACAGCAAGGCTACACAAAAGATTCATGTTTCTCATATTACTACTCACGTGCAGTAGGACAGAGACAGACTTTCAAAAACTTGCCGTAGTAAAAATTATGTCCTTGGGATATAATTTGGGAGCAAACTGAGAATGCATGGTGCAATTTAGTTCTTAATGTTTTTTATACATATCTTCATGCTAACAGACTATTACTGTTTCTTTTGATATGTCACAAAAGATATCTCTCAGTGCAGAGTATTTTACAAGTAATAAACTAAACCTCAGGAACAAGACAAATAAGAATTTCAGTTCTAGATTTCATAGAAGTCTGCAGTCTGTAGTCTGATGAAGAACCTAGCACCTTAAGCACTCATGGCAGTGGCCAAACCTTTTTGAACACTTAGCTGACTAAGCATTCACGAATAGCTTAATATTTTTTGCTACAGCAGACATGTATATACTAACATAACTCTCTTGTGCTTAAATCTATAAGCTACAGCTTACCACCACCAAAACAAACAAAAAACCCTATTCACAAATTAACCAATACTGTACAGAACTTGAAAGACAGACAAAACCATAGAATGGTTTGGGTTGAAAGGGGCCTTAAAGACCATCTAGTTCCACCCCCCCTGCCATGGGCAGGGACCCCTTCCACTAGACCAGGTTGCTCCAAGCCTCATCCAGCCTGGCCTTGAACACTTCCAAGGATGGGGTATCCACAGCTTCTCTGGGCAACCTGTTCCAGTGCCTCACCACCCTCTCCAGGAAGAATTATTTCATGATATCTAACCTAAATCTGCCCGCTTTCAGTTTAAACCCGTTATCCTTTGTCCTATACAGAGAAGTTAGGCTGTATTACAATTATACTATTTAAAACAGTGTAAATCCTAAGGTGCAAGAACAGCCTCCCAACAGATGCAGAAGTCACTTTTAGTCACAGTTTTCATGGGAAAACCTGCAGAATTCTACTAACAGGTCATTTGTTGGTTTAACATAAGTCACTGGGATCAGGCAAAAGCATCAGAAAGTTTAACCTATTTTAACTGACCCTGTCCTTAATACAGTTTGAACTCTAGGAATAAAAAGGTAATAGATTAAATTACTTTTGCTTTCAAAGTCTAAAATTTAAGAAGGGACAGATGGGTTGTTGACTGCTTTACTGCCCTGGGACAGCCATATGCACACACTACCCCCTTCAGTGCTCAAAGGGTCTGACCAGGGTCCTCAGGAGAGTTAGGGCAGGTTCCTCACCCCTTCAAACCTCCATTCCTCTTCCAGAAGAATAAAGAGAACAACTCTTCCTCCCTATGCAAACACAAATTACTTAGCACATCGACTCCCCACTCTTGACACAGCCCTCTCGCTCTCCCTGAACGACCTGCCAAAGTTTTTAAACTAGTGACACCACAAAGCAATTTTCTCAGGCAAGCACAAAATGCAAAACGACAAGTACACAGCATTTATTTTCTTAATTTTTCTTGAAACAATTCCTTTACTTTAAGTATGCTATTTATTAAAGGCATGGAAAAACGTGTTATTAAATATTGTTTAGCCCAGGGAGGAGAAGGCTCTAGGGAAATCTTACAGAAGACTTCCAGTACTTAAAGGGGACCTACAGGAAACATGAGGAGGGACCCTTTGTCAGGGAATGTAGTGATAGGAGGAGTGATGGTTTAAACTGAAAGAGGATAGATTTAGATTAGATATCAGGAAAAAGTTCTTCACGGAGAGGGTGGTGAGGCACTGGAACAGGTTGCCCAGAGAAGCTGTGGATGCCCCATCCCTGGCTGTCTTCAAGGCCAGGCTGGATGAGGCTTTGAGCACCCTGGTCTAGTGGAAGGTGTCCCTGCCCATGGCAGGGGGGTTGGAACTAGATGATCTTTAAGGTCCTTTCCAACCCAAACCGTCCTGCAATTCTAAACATGCAAATTAGTCAGCCACTCCAGATATATTTGTGAAAGGAGACATCACTCTAATATTGTCCTTATTACTAAATACCAGGGAGATGGAACAGGTTTCTGAGCCTTTTTTTTTGTGCAGTTTCTCATATTTCTTACATTTATTATATGGAGATTACAAATAAATAATAAATAAATCAAAATACTTGGCATTTTCACAACACTTTTTCAACAAAGATGAGAAAGATATTTTCCCAAAAGAAAGTAAATATAATTAATTCTATCTTTCAGTAAAGGAGCTGATGTACAAAGGACTGAAGACCTGTTTTTTTGAGAAACAAAACACCCGTGTCTCCCTTTGAAAGTAATGAAAGCTGCAGGCTTTCTGCTGCTCTGAAAACAAGGCTGTACATAACCTTCCCATTCCCCAAACCCAACCTCACAACTGCAACATAAGAATTCCTCACTTGCAAAAAAAAAAAAAAAAAAGAATCAAAAGCCAAAACCAAGAAACATGAGTACATGTAGTAACTACTGAGTGAAGGAAAATGGTAGTGACATATACTTACTTTTTCTTTGCTTCACTCTCCCCTGGAATTTGCCTTTTCTTTGGGGGTGGTGGGGGGGGCAACTCCTGTCTGGATTGTTTAACCACTACCTGTTCCTTCAATGGTGTTGTTTCTGCAACAGTCTTCTGTGAAACCTGTGACATCCCTACACTTCCTACAGCTTGAGTTACCTATACAAAATAATTTAGCAAAGGGGTTAAATGCCATTTTTAACACAAACTGAATTACTTTTGCTTAGGTCCTTTTACTCATCAATCATAAGAGCTCATTCATTCACTCCTACAAATGACCACACCTAGCCATCAGAAAGCACCTTTATCATAGATGCACTCCAGACAAAAACTTCATTATGCTCATTTTACAGATGGGAACCAAGCATCAAAATTCTCATTTCAACTAGGATTCCATGCCAGTGCAACTGAACTAAAATCAACAAAATAAGCATTGTATCTATTTTCTTTCAAAATTGTTCTATTCACAGAAAGAACCACGGTCCTTAGGGTTTATCAACACACAATTCTATATTTTGTGCTCATACCCCATAAAACCAAGCCTAAACCTTAGAAAGAGCTGATACACAGTGGATTTGACCCAAAAACTCACTTAATTCAACAGAAAACTTCCACACTCTTGAACAGGTTATAAAGTCCCATGGGAATCAGCTTGTATGTTCTAAGTATGTGTTTGATATTTCGGGGGGATCGAAAGGACGAAGAGAGGATTTGTCACACTCCAGTGCTTTGACTCAAATGCAAGGACAAATTAAAGCCATGTGGCTGAAATGGACCCCTACTCAGACCGCCCAACTCCTTCATTATACACTAAATGGATCACGAATCAATGTCACACCCTTCACCATAGTAACTTTTTAATATCACAAAAAAGGGACATATGAGTCATAAAACAAATTCTCACAGAAGCCAATGGGAGTTCTGCCTAAATAAAAGCAGTACCAAGCACTCAAAATACTAAAACAAACATTTAACAACCCAGCTCTGCTATCATCATTACATATCAAACAAACAACTACTCTATTTTCAACAGATGAGAAATCATACTCACAGAGCATAAATGCTTGTATGACTCCCATTTATTTATCTATTCTGGCTTTTGGGTTTTGTCTGTTTTCTTTTAGTATCAGATTTAATCCAGTCCCAGCACTCCTATAATGTTTAAAGGCATTTGCATTGATTGATAATACATGGCAAGCCTGCTTTACTCATCAGAAAAATGAAGCTTAATCTGTGTGAGAAAGGAGTAATAGTACTAGTCAGGTTAACGACTTGGGGTTTGGAAGACCAAAAAAATGCAGACAGCTTTGTCAGCAGATAGAGTCAGCCCCACTTGAAAGAGCACTCACCTATCTCTCTATCCTGATGTCAAGAACGCGCCTGGGCAATTTTGCGGACAGTCTCAATGAGGTTTGCATACATACAGACAGACATCTGAACAGCTAAAAAGTAATAAAGCTTGTTAAATACCTGGTTGGAGTAATCTTCTAGCTTCTGAACCAAACTGTCCCACCTCTGAGTTAGTTCTTCTTGATCCTGATCGATTTTACTGGACGCTCTGCCATTCCCAAGGATTTGGGCCACATCCTGACCTAGCTCATTCAGCTGGTCTAGTGTTTGTCGTTTCATACCCATGTCCTCTTTCAAAATCTGAAGTTAAAAGAAAACATTAAAAGACAACATCAAGTATTCTGCCATCCCGTAGCTTTTAATTCCAGGTGGGGGGTGCTGGTGGAGGGCAGAAATGCACTACCTGAACCAGATGCACTCACAAGATTCAAAACAGTTCTCTTGTGTAGCAAAGCACTGACACTTAAAACAAGCACATCCCTGAAAAGGATCCTAGACCAATCAGCAGTGGCTCTTGAGTACCAGTTACAAAGGATTAGTCCAAGTACAAACTTCAACAATGTATTAAAAAAAAACCAAACGAAAAACCAAAAACCCCAAACAACCCAACAACAACAAAAACTATTAAATAAAAAGAAAAAATCCCACACCACAATAAAAACCAAAACCACAAACCCACACTTTGAAAAGCACAGCTGACTGCTGGCCTGCTACAAATTCCAAACCCTGTCAATAACCCAGGATAGCTGTTCCAAAGTCTGGTATGGCCATGGAGTAAATTGCACACATTTTTTAAATTCAAATGAAAGAATCTGGCAAGGCAAGGATATTAGCCTGGCTTCCAAAGTATGACCTGTTCACAGCTCCTACTGGGGTCAAACTGGTAATTTGCCAATCATTTAGTCTCTGAGATTCGACGGGACGGAGCAGGACAGCGATACTCACTGCTAGTTTTCGAACATTCACACTCAGGTCCGTTTGATCTTTAAAGTTGCTCGTCTGGACCTTACTCAGAGCCTCTTCCTTCTCAGTTAACCAAGCATTCAATAAGCACTGCAGATCATAAGAAAAATCACACAAGGAAATACCAAGTTGGTCAAACAGCTACTGACAATTCCTTCTTTAAAACCTTTGCATTCAAAGCACAGTTCTGCAGTCTTTATATGCAGGAATTTCAGTGGGCATTAACAAAAACAGTACATAAAATGGGACAAAAGTATCAGATCATGGAACTAAGTAATACTTTGCAGCAAAACAATTTCAACAAAACAATTTCTCAATATATCAGACCGCGCACCGCCCCTAAGTTATTTAGAGTGCCCAGATATCCACCATAAGGCTGACATAGGACTTACAAATTATATTAAAATTAAATACATCAAAATGATACATACGCCTTCTTTCGTTCTCCACCCTTCTTCCTCTGTGATTCAAAACCAGCCATTACAAACATTTTCTCACAGAAGCAACACCACTGATAATACAGAGCTCTCTTAGTCCAGGCAGCCAGCCAAAGACAAGACATTAATTAATATCTCCCTGCTTACTGTACCTACTTCCAATTGCAAAATAACTTCAGCAAATACTATCTCATTAAGTACCAAAAGCTGGAGTGGTGTGCTCTGGAGAGTACTAACTCAGGGATCTTGAACTTTTCCCACTTTTTTCAAGGAAATCTGTCCTAAGTGTCTCGTCTCTTCACCCAGCACTCCTACAGAAACTCCAGCAATAACTGGCATCAAGTATCAGGAAGGATTTTATGTTGCAGCATGCTGCTGCTGCACGGTCACCTCCATGGACTAGAATACGCAGGTCTCTACCAAGCTCAGCTGCACAGCCACAGGCGCACTGCTACTCCTCCGTGTTTAAAGAAATAATAATAATAACATGATACAGCAAGGCAGACCTTTTTGTTCTGTGAACAACACACTCTGGAACAGCCAGGACTCTCCTCAGTCTAGCTGTATATTTCTGGCATTCTCCCAGAACTGACTACAGCAACTTTTGGGCCAAAGGGTTAAGGCAGTTTACATTGCCAATGTAAACCAATACGTAAAATGTACAGACAGCAAACACGACGGTGGTGGAAATGCCAGAAGGCTGTGAGAAACAAAATTATAACACCACATACTCCCTGGAAAAATCACTCTGGCATCCCAGCCAACATATTTTATGCATAAGAGGAGCTTAAAAACCCTTCAGTGTATTCAATTAATTTCTGCTAAATCAGCAGTCAAAGATAACTCTCCCTGGAAAACTGAAACATAATTATCACAGTGCTAAGAAATATCTGGCACTGATCGAGGAATTTGTTTCCTGAGTGGTAAGAATTGTGTTGACTTGGCAATGTGGTTTCCAAAAATTTTGTAGGCAGCCACAAAGAGGCTGATGCATCACTGTTGCTCATCTCTCCATCTGGTTGGGCAAAATAAAAATGATAGTACCTAAATTTTTTAGTTACTTTTGCCTTAACAAAGTGTTTGCACTAAAGTTTTTAATTAGGTTCAAGCTATAATTTTTGTAGGTTCCTTAATAATTCTTGAAGACAGAGAACTGTAATCCAAGCCTGTTAGTAATAAATACATTGTTCAGAGTTGAACAACAAACACAAGCATAGGCTGCTCTAAACCACCTAAAATAAACTTCTATTTCCTCTTTACCTGTTGTCTGACGTTCCACACTAAATAAACACCAATTAATTTTTTTCACTTTTACACAGCGACATAATTACATACAAATTTTAAAAAGCTGAACAGAAAGCAACTCCAACAGAAGATGACACTCTTAACAGTACTGTAATAGTCAATGTGTGGTCACTTTTCCCCAGACAAATAGAAGGGTGGAAGGGGACAGAAACGTGTTCAATATAGGGTCATCAAAAATGAAAGCACTTGAAGTCCTTACCTTGACATACAGAGCAAGGATTTTTGAGGAATCCCTACTTCTCAACTCAAAGACTTATCTTGCACAAAACTTAGCATGCAATTTTCCATATGTATGTACACATATGCCAACCCAATATTTTAAAGGTATGTATATAAATAGATACTTGGCATTGGATAAACCAGAATCGGAACCTTGGGTCCATTTTAACAACAAGGTCACATCAGCTGCAAATTCAGTTTATCAATATACTGCAAATAGATACGGGAGGGTCAGAGAGAAACACATATCCAACCCCAAAACTTGCAGACAAAACATCCCTGTCAAAGAAACAAGGCTGTAACTGATAGCAACAGCTATATCAGCACTGTTCTACTTCTTTCAAATGTCTAAAAAATCTGTGTGTACTGCAGAGTTTAAACAGTAGCTTACAGTGATAAATACAATCATTTAAGAAAACAAAACAATTTAAGTAAAACCTTCAAAGGAAAAGCCATCAAATATTTTAAGCTGAGACACAAAACAAGCTCTAGAAGTAGGCATGCAATCCTAACACTTGTATTTGTGCCGATATGGAGATTTTTAATGTCATCAGTTAATTTGTGTCTGAGCAGTACATTTAACACATAGGTAAAATGTGCGATATCAAAACCTCAGAATGCCATCTTCTTCAGAATTCAAATGTTTGCCTAAACTCAGCAAAATGAGATGAGCTACATGCTTCAGTATAGCTACACGCTATATTGACCTAATGTTTTATGTCACTGATTTTGAACATGCTATCTACTGATTACTTAATTGCTCAATTGTGTACATGTATCCATGTTGAAAGCAAATATCACTTAATTGGGAAAATTTCTGTAATTACCGAACCACCGAATACTTAGTGATTCATTGTCATTTTGCTGTCATGGATATTCCCACTTCCTGGCCATTTTGCAAGATACCTTGGAAATTAGTTTATAAGGTTTTAAAAACTTCCTTATTTAAACTTCGGAAAATACTTCCCTTGTGCTGCACAGCTACTCTACTCCCCCTGAAATGCTGGGAACCCAAACAATAACACAAAACCTAATTTTTCAAGGCTTTTTTTCTGAGAGCTGTTATACCCTATTAAGGGTTTTTTTTGTTTGGCTGGTTTTTCCTCTCAACAAAACAATTGGACACTCTGCGTAACTGAAGAGCTACTAACCTGCTCTTCCAGCAGTTCCTGCCATAAAAGCTGAATTTCTTGCAACTTGACCCGTCGCTCCTCAGTCCAACGACACACTGCTGTCCACCGCTCACCAAGCCTCTGCAAAAGAAGGAAACAGTCATGAACATTCAATAGCTTCACAAGGAAACTCAAAAGTCAGATATTCAAAAGCATCATTTCTACTTCACAGCAACCTCGTTCTCCATTACAGCTACCTCCTTGCCAGTAATCGCTACTGTTGTATTGCACAAAGCTGAAGGATAAATCTTTCAAGAGCATGCACCTATGGCCTTATCTCTGCTCTTGCACAAGTCACTGAGCTATTTGATTGACTTCAAAAGGAGTGAACAAAGTGGCATGAATTCTGTTTCAATAAATTCTGTTTCACTCTCCCTATACCTCAGGTTACAGTCTAACTTCTGACAAAACCAGGAAAATACTTTGATATTCCCATGATAAATTGTGCTCATGTCTTTAAATATTTTTTGCCATCAGATTTTAACCTCCTAATGAAAATTAATTATGTGAAGTAAGAGTTGTACTGTGTATCTTCCCATTTTAATGAAACTAAAGACATCCCTGGAAGTGTTCAAGGCCAGGCTGGATGAGGCTTTGAGCAACCTGGTCTAGTGGAAGGTGTCCCTGCCCATGGCAGGAGGGTTGGAACTAGATGGTGTTTAAGGTCCCTTCCAACCCAAACCAGTCTGTGATTCTACTGAAAGATTACACTACAAAAGTGCTTAGGTCACTGTAAATGTGAACAGCTTGACTCACCAGGAACTGAGCTTGAAAATCACCAAAGCACTTCTGCACATTTTACCCTGAGCAAATTTCATAATTATTTACATTACTATTACTTCTAAATAAATATTACTGTAAATTACTTTCTAGGATAAACTGTCTTTAAAAACAAAAAAGGTGACTAAATTACATACAAAGATTTTAAGTGCCTGCTACTACAGTTAAAAAAGAGGGCTCTACCATTTTACCTGCAACTGTTCCTCCAGAACAGCTGTTGCACTTTCCCCACTGCTTTCATCCACTATGACGACCATGTGTGTGAGGGAGTTCACCTTCACCTGTTCCGTCTCAAGGTCACCCTGCAGGCTCTAGAAAAACAAATCAGAGGTTACCAACTTTGAATACACCTGCTAATCTATTTTTTTGGCCACAGTGACTGACACAACTGCTGTGGCAAAGTACTTCAGATTCAACAGTTATGCACAGATTTTATTACTGGGAACCACCAGACAGTTTAAATAAATGTAAGCAGAAGACTGCTAGAAATGAACCCTAAGCCATTTGGTTAAAATGGTGGAAAACTTAAGGAGTGCTTTAAACTGTATACACCATACCTGACTAGGAGAAACATATGACATATGTCTACTGTTAGAGATAAGAGTTAAGTGTTTCTATAAAAAGCTATTATTGTTACTAGGCAAGTGTCATAGGACATGCCAAATGGAAAAATCACTAAGAACATTTCTCTTTTAATAGTCCACCATACAGTTCTCCTAAGTATCAACAATGCTATAATTGATCGTGATGTTCAAAGACAACAGTCAAAAACTGCAGAAAGCATACAGGTCTGACTAGATTGAAATAATTTGTAGATTTAAATAGTCATACAACTTCTAGAAGAAGAGATTCCATGGTCAAGGCCTACCTCTGAAATATCTCTGCAAGATCAATATACCTTTAGAATACTGTAAGTATCACCTTTCATCTCAGAATATCCTAAGCTACCTTGTGGCCAACATGCCTCACACTCCCCAGACTTTGGAGACAGAAGAAAGAATGTGAATGTGGGACTAGAAATACCCTGCAGTTCTTGCCCTGCCAGGTATGTCTCAAGCTGGGGAGAAGGTCAAAACCTAGCACTGGGTACCAAAACCAAAGCTGTAACCATGACAAGTATCAAAAGGCCATCTTTCTCCTTCAAAAACACAATGTAGGCTAGAAAGGATGGACTCCCATCTGGAAACTTATTTGAGAGACAAACCATTCCCAAAACGTTGTGCAGCCTCTACGGAGGCAATCCCTGTCAAAGCAGGGACTTGAATCAGTGAACTGGGAGGCCCTTCCTGATGGTTTCAACTCCTGCACTATTTTAAACTACAAGTCCCACGCATGCTTTAGCAATGCCTGCCCGTCATTAAAGGCAAGTTTGTCCACAGTACGTTTCATACTGTCCTTCACACCAACAATGTACCTGAAGAGGCCTCATTTCTCACATGAAGTGAGGGTAACAATACTTCCCCTACAGGTTTTGTTTCTTGCATAATGAGAAGTTAACGGTTTCTGCTGTTGTCATCAGTGCTCAAGTGTTCAATTAAGAAAGCACTTCCAGAAATTTCAAAATCCTTTCTACCCCATCATCACCCTTTTCCAAACTCCAAATGCAGACCCTCAGCATACAGCCATATATGACATCTGACGCAATCAGGATTCTCAACTAAGGAACCCACCAGTGTAGACACCTTTCACATACTTCTCCCATATATATTATGTAACAGACAAAAAGGTTTACTTTATGTTCTTCCAGCTGTTTTTGTAGGGACTCCAAGTCTTCTGCTAAGACCTGAGATTCCATCTTCTGAATGCGTTCTTCTGTGACCGTCAGCCAGTCAGACAGCTGCTGCAGCTGCTGCTTCTGGAGCTCCATCAGCATGTCATGCAAGCTGCAGGGGAAAGCACAGGCAGTTATTTCAGAAACAGTTTTCCCACGGAAAGAGACTACGTTCTAGATCCTATAGGAAAGAAGAAAGCCATTCATAAACCAGTTAGGTCTCAAATAAAGTTTTCACATTAAGCTAAGGAACACAGTTAAATATCCTTGTTTCTTTCTCAAGAAAAAAAGTTAGTGAGTTAGACAATTTATATCAGAGATTGTTTCCGGCAACAGAGGCTTTCTGCTAAAAGAGCCTCTGCTGAGAGTTGCAACAAAGTGCAGTTTCTCCCTTGATGTGCAGCTCTTAGCTTGATAACCAACAAGCAGGGAAAAAATTCTCTGAAGTGCTTTTTAGTTGTGTAAACACACATAGCTATCCACATCTACTGTATGCTTTATTCAGGGACTTAAACTACTGAAACAATATAAAAAACACATTTATGTAACTACTGCATGTAGATACTATATATTTAGTCTGAGACATTTACCTAAAATAGCATTCAGAAAATACTTTTATATAAGAATAAAAAAAAAAGAACCAAAATCCCAGCATGCTGGTTTTGGCTGGGATGGAGTTAATTTTCTCCATTGTAGCTAGTAAGGAGGTCGGTTTTCGGTTTGTGCTGTGAACAGTGTTGGTAACACAGGGATGTTTTTGTGAGCAGTGCTTACACAGAATCAAGGCCTTTTCCACTCCTCACCCCATCCCACCAGTCAGTAGGCTGGGGGTGCACAAGAGTCTGGGAGGGGACACAGCTGGGACAGCTGACCCCAGCTGACCAAAGGGATATTCCCTACCACATGACATCATGCTCAGCATATAAAGCTGAGGGAAGGAGGAGACATTCAGAGCAATGGCATTGCATACTTTGTCTTCCCAAGTTACATGTGATGGAGCACTGCTTTCCTGGAGATGGTTGATCACCTGGCCTGCCAACAGGAAGTGGTGAATGAATTCCTTGTTTTGCTTTGCTTGTGCATGTGGCTTTTGCTTCACCTATTAAACTGTCTTTATCTCAATCTATAAGTTCTCACTTTTACTCTTGTGATTCTCTCCCCCATCCCACTGTGGGGTAGTGAGGAGCGGCTGTGTGGTGCTTAGTTGCCAGCTGGATTTAAACCGTAACACCCAGTTATATTCCTTTCTTTTATTTCACTTTGGAAAGTATGAAGGTGGATTTCATGTCACACACACTGAAGAGTTAATTCTTAGAAAAATTTTACAGATGGATGCAAACCAACTCCACAGAGAAGCACCAGACGCGGGTCCTGCAGCCCTATGAGAGGTTGTGCGGCATGACTCACCGGGACTGCCTGTCCATGCTCTCCACCCTGAGCTCCTCCCAGCGGGAGTTCAGCAGCAGCATTTGCTCCTGGATCTCAAACTCCTCCTCAGGCGACAGATTCCCCTGGGCCACCAGTTGGTTCCCAGCCTGCAGAACGCTGCCCACGCTGCTCTGGTGCGCAGTCAGTTCCATCATAAAACCCTGGAAACAGTACAACCAGCCGTGTCACTGAGGTCTGTATGAATTTGTTAACATCCTAATAAATCGCCATGTTTGAACCTGCTGCAGAATCAGCTGGTACCCTCAAACACACAAGCATGGCAGACCTGTTCTACGACGGAAGATTCTACATGAGCTACAATCATTCTGGAGCTAGTAAAATAGAACTAATTGAGGGAAAAAAAGCTGACCACCTCAGAGAAGAACCTGTGTGTAAAAAGACAGACTTTGAAAAAAAATGCACCAATAAAATAAACCAGAAACTTACACACTTACTTACAGCCAACTGAACATAAGATCTAAAATGTATCATAGGAAAGCAAATAGAAACCTATGAGTTATTAACATTAAATTTCACATATTTGCTATAAATCCAGAACACCTCTTCCCTTGGATCATGGCTTTAAAACTGTGGCACAAGGGGAAAAGAAAAATCTTCATATTGAACAGCAATTTTAAATTCAGATTTTAAATGCAATTGCATACAGTAAGCCAACACAGGAGAAAACTAAAACATCTAACATGACACTTGAAACCTTTGGCAATATTTGAACATTTGTTCAGAGTTGGAAAAGAACCAAAACCAAATCATTTAGAAACAACAATAATTTGGAAGCAACACCACATGTTTCTGCAATAAACTACGCTAATCATGACAGGGAGACCACTGGATTAAATTGACTTGATTATCAATTTCAGCATTGCCCTCGTTTAACAGCAAGTGACATAAGGCTGACCAGGCTTTTTAGTAGTTGGCAGCAGAGAAGTGCTAATCAGTCTGGATCAGACTGTCTTTGTACTATAGACACCAGTGAGCCAGCCAACGAAAGCTGATTAAAAAAAGAATACTTAAAAGTTTCAAAATATGTACCACCTTAAGTTTGCTTAAAAAGATCAATTTCACCTTCAAGAAGCTTATTATTTGTTCAGCAACAAACAAAAAGAATTCCCATTACATTCACTTACAGGTGCTTTTAAATTTAGAAAAAATCAAGACAAAAGAAACAACGTCAGGATTTGGATAAAGACTAGGAAATGGAAGTTCTGCAGTTCACACACACAAAAAAAAAAAAAAAACCAACAAATTAATTTTCAAGGGAAGCTTACTTCATGGGTGGAAAATTGCTCTTTGACTTCCTCAACATCACCAGATATTTCTTCCTGTTCCCGAAATGTATCCTCAGCTGACAGCAACCACGTAAGAACTTCTTCCAGAGCAACTTGGTAGCTATCCAAGTCCATATCCACCTCTGTCACCGTACTGGGAGTCTCTGCTCTAGAACTGCTCTGCTCCTCTTCAAGTGCTACAGCCTAGGCAGCCAAGAGAAAAAGTGATGTCTTAAGAGCACAGAAGATGTCTTCCCAAATGATACTAAAAAGAGAACAACTAAGATCCCTTTTAATCCTTCATAAAACATGTAAAGTCATCGTTTGGTACATTTTACTGGGAAGGGCCACAGTCACCACTAATGAACTTTCATTTTAAGTAAAGAACTTGGATGGAAAAGTCAACTTTAATCTTGCTCATTTAACAGTTGATCTCATACCCAAACAAAAAACCATCACTACCACCTCCACCACCAGTCCTGCAGCAAACTCAGCCCAACATTTTGGGCTACCCTCTCCAGCTTGCAAAGATAAATGAGAAAGAGAAGCAGAAGAAAGAAACACAGCACAGATGCAACTCTAGACCTCACCACACAGGATTATGCACACGAATCCAAAAAGAAAAAGGAAGGTAGATTGACCTAAGGCAATCACAAAGAAGATGCTATGATCTTTCATATTTTCCCCAATTGTGTTGCCCAAGGTATCAGGGATGTTCTAGAGTGTACACAGAGATAACTCATCAGCCGGAAGATCAGCTAAGATTACAACTCGAGAAAAGCCAGACAGACTTTGATTACAAACACACCTGCTG